>NC_044068.1:6716487-6728987 GCF_902167405.1 Gadus morhua
ATGGGAATGACTTTTATCTTTTATTTGCTATTTAGACATTTTTGAGTACAATTTACTTAAAATAATGCGCTTCCAAGTGTAATTTTATCTTTTGACATACTTTTTTTGTAATTTAGCGTGAATGAAAAATACACTTCTAAGTGTATTTTTATCATTTATTTACTATTTAGTAATTTAGCTTGAATAAAATGAAATATGAAACAATACACTTCTGAGTTAATTTTTTTTATCTTTTATTTACTATTGATTAATTGAGTGTGAATAAAATATACTTAGAAAAACACAAAATATACTTAGAAAAACAGTGTCATTTTTTCTTTCATTTAGTATTTAGTCATTTAGAAGACGCTTTCCTTCCGAAGAGGCTCTAGACTCTAAAGAGCCTCTTTGACAGTAAGGAGCCGGTTGAGGGATGCCTACCGGTAAGCCGTGGACATCAGGGTTCAAAGGTCAATGTCAGAACCTTCAGCTGGGATTTAAACACCCTCGCCGCTAGACAGGCCTGTCTTCAGTTCATTTGCACGCCACAATTGATGAAGTTCGTAAAATAAGAGGGGGGGGGTATGTGAAAATGAATAGTGCAAATCAACAAGCTTTGCTTTCCATTCAATGTACTCTTGGTGTGTTATCACGACCGAAGATATAATCACTTTCATACGAATGATCCCGTTGAAACGCCCCCCCCTGTGCCAAGCGCAGCACGATCCTCATATTTCTGTAAATTGATAACTGCTCTTAATTTCCGGGGAAGACAAACACGAGGAGGAATCATGACAAGATCATTTTCGGCCCAACCCAAATGAAATTAATCACTTTTGAAAAGATATCAGAACGAAGCCAGCGATATAATTGGACCCATCTTTCATATTGCCAAATGAAGAACAAAAAAAAGGAAACAGTCTTTCGTTCATATGCCACTAGGATGGTAGCTCTTGAAAAACGAAACCCGCAAATTGCTCTGAACAATTCCAATACCCCTGCAGTTGACCACTTTAAAATTGGCCCGTTTGGAGATTATACATACGGCTATTTGATGGCTCTGTTATTACGACTGCCATGCGTAGGGGAGGGTGGGGGAGGGGGGGTGGTGGGGGGTTTGGGGCAGGGGGGGGGGGTCGGGGTTTGTGGCTAGCAGGCCGGATGGTTTCCCTTGATGTGGGCGAGAGCTTTGAGCTTCCATACCACACGCTTCTGTACTCTGCAACAGAAAAAAACTCGGGAGATGACTTCCAAATGAACACATACACACGTGCACGTGCACGGGCACAGGCAGGACACACACACACACGCATGCAAAGACACACGCACACACACAAATATACACACAGCACAAACCCCGAAACACATGCAGAAAACACACACACACCCACGTACACATGCACGTACGCACGCAGACACACACACATGCACAAACGCGTGCCCAAACGAACTAAATAACACAAACACAACGCACACATGCACAAACAGACCAGCAGAAACACACAAACAAAAACACACAAACCCATGCACAAAAAAAAACACACAAAACACACACACACACACACACACACACACACACACACACACACACACACACACACACACACACCACACACACACACACACACACACACACACACACATACACACACTTAATGCACAGCAGATACACTGATAAACTAAACAAATAGCTGGGTGCTCCCTCAGCCAGCACCACATGTGTGAGGCTGATGACAACAACTCCCCTGATCTTATCGCCATCCAACAGTAGCCCCGCAAGTAAAATACACAATAATTGTATTTATACCATCTTTTAATGGATGTTTAAAAAGCATTCGATCTTCACTATTAAGAAAAACAGTAGTTTGATTGAAGTGAATCACTTTCCCCTTTTTTTTATTTCAGCGCAAATCTATATTTCTCACCACATTAATGTACATTGACAAATTTACACATAACGACTCAGTCAGCTCAATCCCTGTTTTTTCTCCCGGTCTTTCTTTCCTTCTAAATGAGTCAAGAGTTCCTTACTTAATGAGAGGGCTGGATAATTGTTTAGCTTACTGAGTATTTCCTCTTTATTTTCTCCCAATGTGAGTGAGTGAGTGTGTGCGTGTGTGCGGGGGTGTTTGGCTGTTTGTGTGCTGCATAAGACCACATGGGAGGCATGAACTCATCGCAGTCTCTGGCTTTATCGTTTTCTGGAGCGCAGTCCTTCCAGTAAACACAATAAGTCAAAGGGCCAAGTATACTTTACCGTCTGAATGATCCGCGGGTCAACAGTGCACTCAGAGAATAGGCCAAAGAAAGCCCATATCACGCACGCGTTTTCTGTCTCACACACTCATTACTGTTCGGCCATTTTGACTTCACACTTCTTGTTCTTTTTGGTTCCTTACATTTAATTACGTCAACTATCACTCTTTTGCTCACACTGTCTTTCTCTATCTGTGCCTCTCGCTCTCTCGCTTTCTCTCTCTCTCTCGCTGTCTCTCTCTCACTCTCTTTCTCTCTTGCTTTATCTCTCTCTCTCGCTTTCCCTCTCTCTCACTCTCTCTCGCTTTCTCTCTCTCACTCTCTCTCTTGCTTTCTCTCTCTCTCACTCTCTCTTGCTTTCTCTCTCTCTCTTGCTTTCCCTCTCTCTCACTCTCTCTCGCTTTCTCTCTCTCTCACTCTCTCTTGCTTTCTCTCTGTCTCTCGCTTTCTCTCTCTCACTCGATTTCACTCGATTTCACTCTCTCTCCCTCTCTCTCTCTCTCTCTCTCTCTCTCTCTCTCTCTCTCTCTCTCTACACATTATGAACTCAGACTGCGATGAGTTCATAATGTCTCTCTCTCTCTCTCTCTCTCTCTCTCTCTCCCTCTGTGGTGTAGTCAGCACTAGGCTGACTCAGCCCTCCTGCTCTATTCCTGGTCCGTCCTGACGGCCCAGTGTTGATCCAGCCATACGCCCCCGGAGGACATGAAAACCCCTCTTTGTCTCCCCCCCCCCCCCCCCCCACCCCCCAGCAGCCCTCTACTGGAGACACACCACCATCTCCCCTATGGGCCCAGCCATCCACCCTGCAGTACACCGACTGACCAGCCCACACCCGCCTCCAAAGCCTGCGAACGAAGCGTCAACAAAACCTGCTACGGATAAAAGTTAGAAGAAAAGTTTATGTTTTTCTTTCCTTTGCTTTGGGAGACCGTAGCAAAGTGAAACGGGTTACATTTGCAATGAGATCTCTAAAAGAAAAAAAAATAACTTGGAGGACCACTGTATTCAAGTGGCACACTTGTGAGGAATATGCAGTCGGAGTTTGGCGAAGCCTGCCTTCCCCCACGGCCTTCTGGGTAGAGATGGAGGGGCCTAAACACTGCGTGAGGAAGAAATGTAAACGTTAAATAGCTGAGGGCATCGAGGGCAGGGTCGTTAGCACGGCGGCGGCGGCGGTGGTGGTGGTGGAGGTAGGGGTGGTGGTGATGGTGGTTGTGGTGGTGGTGGAGGAAGGATTTTGCGTGAGGGGATGGTGGTGGGGCTGGTGGGGGTGGTGGTGGTGGTGGAGGTGGAGGGGGGTGTCACCATGAATCACAGTATTAACCGCGCGAGCAGCCTGTAACTCTCGAGGGAGACGCGCTATAAGCCTATCTGAATTTCACGGGCAGGGAGAGCCCATAAGTTTTCTTCTTCTTCTTCTTCTTCTTCTTCTTCTTCTTCTTCTTCTTCTTCTTCTTCTTCTTCTTCTTCTTCTTCTTCTTCTTCTTCTTCCTGCTGCTGCTGCTGCTGCTCCCGGGAGGGGGGAGAGTGAAAAAAGAAAATAAATGGAGAGCAAGAGAAATGTTTGATTGTTAACGGGACCCCGCCAAGACCAGACTTGGAATATCAGACAGCTGAGGACTTGATGGCTCCCGGTAACCGCACTTCTAACGTTTATATTCATGACGACACCATGTGAAGCACCTCCGACTCACCAGTCTGTCTGTCTGTCTGTCTGTCTGTCTGTCTGTCTGTCTGTCTGTCTGTCTGTCTGTCTCCATCTCACTCGCCCCGTCTCTCTCTCTCTCTCTCTCTCTCTCTCTCTCTCTCTCTCTCTCTCTCTCTCTCTCTCTCTCTCTCTCTCTCTCTCTCTCTCTCTCTCCTCTCTCCATCTCTCTCTCTCTCCCCCACTCTCTCCAGGGCCGATTTCCCTCATTCCTTCGACTCAAGTCAAATAAATACAGTAATAAACAGAGGTTGAGAGGATCGGTAAGTGAGCCCCACGTCCATCCTGTCCCCCGTTAAGACGTGTGATAAATTCAAAGCGTGGCCGATATTAGTGCGTGGCGGCGGCGGTAAAAAAAAAAATAGGGTGAAAAACTCGAACCATCTGTCGGGGCGTAATCACGCGATGCGGAGGGAGAGCCACGGGTGAAAGGTATAACCATCGCTGTCGAGACGCACACGCTCCCCATTATGGGTGTTGAGAGGACCGCCCGCCATCCCCCCTTCTCTCTCTCACACACACACACACACACACACACACACACACACACACACACACACACACACACACACACACACACACACACACACACACACACACACACACACACACACACACACACACACACACACACGCACACACGAAAAAGCGGCAGCCGCGCAGCCACGGAAAATAGCGTAACCGTCATCATATTATCGCATCTGAAGCGGCAGAGAGAGAGAAAAAAACCGGTGCCACTCCCCGCATATTCCGAAAGGACAAAGGGACCTTTAACGCTCGCATCCGAGGCACGCTGCCGACGCACGGGAAGTAGAGAGAGTACGTTCAGGGTCGAGATCTGAGAGCGAGAACGGGGAATGATTGATGGCAAGCCCGAGGATAGTGGATAGACAGGAAAGCGAGGAAGTGCACGAAGATTGAATGAGAGAGAGAGAGAGAGAGAGAGAGAGAGAGAGAGAGAGAGAGAGAGAGAGAGAGAGAGAGAGAGAGAGAGAGAGAGAGATGCTGACAGCGAGCACGGATCAGAAAGCAGAAGGGGGTTGCTGCGGTGGGGTTGGTGGGTTTGTGTATCTGGTCTCTCTCTCTCTCTCTCTCTCTCTCTCTCTCTCTCTCTCTCTCTCTCTCTCTCTCTCTCTCTCTCTCTCTCTCTCCTCCCCCCCCCCCCTGTCTCTGACCCATATGTCTGTATGTGTTCATATACAGGAGATAAGGAGCAGACACGGTTCTGGCTATCCCAGTACATCAGTCATCCCTGTAAGCAGGCTGGCTTTTTGATAGTTGACATGGCTGCCATTGCACTGGAAAACGGCAGCAAGCAAAGAGACTCAGAGAGAGAGAGTGAGAGAGAGAGAGGGGGTTTGAAACCCTACGCTGTGCAGAAAATTTAAGACCGACTTCAGCAGATTGTGTGGAATGTTTAAAAAGGAACGCAATCCCTAAATTCGACAGACCCACAGACTACACGGCCTGCGTGTTTTTTTTTCAGTTATATCGGTTATATAAGATTTACTCAACGCCAGCCATTAATCTAATGATGGATATTGAACACAGACTTTGTCCAAAGCCTCCGTATCAAAGGTGTTGTGATTAGAGCAAATCTCCAGATCATTTTACCTCCTGAAATGGAGGGAGCCGGGGCGGTTGGTCATAGTAAATTATGTCACATAAATCAACTTGCATAGCCTAGAGAAACACACAAAAAACTGAAAAAAGGAAAGCTCAGAAGAAGAAAATCTCTATTCACGATGGGGGGAAAAGAATGGGGGCATTGTCTCAGTCTGTACTGTACTGTACTGTAAGGGGTGCTGAATAAAAAGAGAAAGAGGGGGAGAGAGAGAGAGAGAGAGAGAGAAAGAAAGAGAGAGCGCAATCACCTCAGGCCGTCTTGAGGGGAGAATGGAGGCCAATACGAACCTACAACAGTACGTTTTCCAAATGCGCAGTTTGCGCATTTGGAAAACGTACTGTTGTGTGTGCGTTCATCACACAGAAAAACCGCAGCAATTAAAACAATCCTTGAAGGAACCAAAAGGCCCCGAGGAGCCCAGAGTCTCACAGACAGGCCGCACGGCCTAGCCTGGCAAGTAGCCTGGCCTGTAGCCTGGCCTGTTGGCTGGCCTGTAGCCTGGCCTGGCCTGGCCCCTAGCCTGGCCTGTAGCCTAGCCTGGCCTGTAGCCTGGCCTGGCCCCTAGCCTGGCCTGGCCCCTGCCTGGCTTGAAGCCTGGCCTGGCCTGAGGCCTATCCTGGCCTGAGGCCTATCCTGGCCTAGCACGCTAATTGAAACAGGCCTCCGAGTTGTAACGGCCCCGGCGACATTTATTTGTTTTTCAGTCACTTAACATTTCTGCGATCTTTGTCTCTGAGCTCTAATTGCCCCTTCCGACAGGAAGACAGCGAGTCAACGGGTAGTTTATGTGCATAGAGATTTGAATCAGATCCCCCTTTCCTTGTTTTCAGTGTGAGACAGAGGGGGGAGAGAGAGAGAGAGAGAGAGAAACAGAGAGAGAGAAAAGGAAACATGGGGCCTTTTTCTGTTAAACCAATACGGGATAATCCCTAGTCTGTTGTACTATGACGGGTAAATATTTAAATTTTTTGCTGGGGTGCAAACTATTGGTAATTGCTGCATTGCTGAGTTTTTGTTTGTTGTGTTGTTGTTTACATCTTTTCACTCCATTACATCGTGAGCCCATTTGTTTAGGGGTTTGATTGAAGGCATGTGAAAATCCACAAAAATGCAGCGAATTGCTATTCGAGAGAGAGAGAGAGATGGGAAGAGGGAGATATCAAGGGATGGAGGGGAGGATTGTAATGGACAAAAAAGTGCTGTGTAAAAAGGAACGCAATCATGCTGTTTATATAAACGTCAACGTAAAAAACAATCTATTGGAAGTTCTCACTGGTTGTGTCTTCCGGACGTTTTGAGTGGGTTGCACAACTTGAAGTGCTGTGCTTTGGCTCTCATCGGCTACTCAACCATCACACACATCGCAGGGGCCTCACATTCAACGTTAGCATTGATTAAAGGGCCACTGGGTCTAAACACACAAACCTCAACACCCTAACCACACCCCAACCCCAATACCTAACCCTAACCAAAGCTTTATTTTACCTGAAGCCCCAAACTAACCCCAAAACCTAATCCTAACCAAACCTAATATTTACCTCCAACCCCAAACCAAAACCTAACCCTAACCGAACCTAACATTTACCACTAACACCAAAACCTAACCTGAAATGAACCCAACATTTACCTTCAACCACAACTCAACCCAAAACCCCTAAACATAATCACACTAACTTTTCCCTCCAACCCCAAAACCTAACCCGAACCCAACTTTACTTTAACCTCTAAACCCTAACTCAAACATAACCCAAAACGGACCTCAACCAAACCAGCCTGACTTCTTGCTCCAGACTTTGTTTTTCCATTTCCATACGGGATAAAGTAGGCTTTGGATGTGACTCTCGAAACAGTATGAAGCTGTGTGTGTCAGTGTAAGCATTTAACGGTCAAATTCATCAATGCAGTATCTGCAAAAACATCCTCTCACATCCCGAGAAAAAAACCCCAAGAACCTTGCATGTGTGTTTCCTTTTAATGTCACTGAAAGATCAACCAACCTTTACCCAACTCATGCAAACAAACATACAGGGCACACTAATGAGCAACTCAGTCTCCTTTTTAAAGATATTTATCCAGCTCCAACCTCTGGCTGTTAACTGTGGACACGCAAACACATGTGGGCACGATGACTGTCTCGAATTCGCCTACTGAGCTTCAACCATCGAAGCGTGTTAAAGTTTATTTTTATATTTCCCTTCTGAGGTTTGAGGCCTTCTCTCTGCCATGCTGCCACTGTGAAAACTCCCTCGGAAAGAGAAACTCACTTCCTGCCATACTTCCTGTCTGATATTTATAATAAGTCCACCTCATCTCTTCCCCTATTAAGCCGTCGTGTTAATTTAACCACACCATATGTGGACATGATTACATCACAATCCTGTTGCGATGTGCGTCTCGTGTTATGCTAATGATTAAAAGCAGTGAAACAATATTGTGCTACCACAATCGGTCATCACAAGTGGCTTGAAATCCAAACATTTATGTGTGTGTGTGTGTGTGTGTGTGTGGGGGGGCTAATATGGGGAAGAAAGGGTGCAAGGGCACGGAGGGGTGTGTGTGTGTTTGTATATAATTATCGGTGTGTGTGTATTGTATGTAATTATCGTATGTGTGTGTGTGTGTGTGTGGTGCCCACCCTATTCTTTGTTCTTCTGTGACCCCCCCGGCTGCCAGACAGGTGAGGAGGGAACAGAGGCACGGTCATCGCGTGCACATCTGGACACCAGCTGTATGTGTGTGTATGTGTGTATGGGTGGGTGGGTGTGTGTGTGTGTGTGTGTGTGTGTTTACACCTGACCCCAGCTTAAGACTTAAGTCTGGGTCACCCCCCTCGTCGCAGCCCTCCCTCCCTCCCCCCCTCTCTAACCCCTCCCGTCCCGCCCCCTCTTTTTTTCTAGAACGTTCTTACTTCCTACTGTCGAGGGAAAAAATACCCCCCCCCCCCCCCAGCTGGCAGTTTAAAAATGAGAGACCACAGCCCTGCTCAATACCTCACCTCGATCACGCTCAAGCGCACACACGCACACACACACACACACACACACACACACACACACACACACACACACACACACACACACACACACACACACACACACACACACACACACACACACACACACACACTCGCCACCAGACCCAGCCTCGGGGAGAGCTACTGAATACCCCCCCCCCCCCCGCCCCCAAACAGAAAAAATCGGTTGAATTCAAAGGTGATTAAAGTAATCAAAGCAAACTGAGGGTATTGAAGAAGAAGAAAAAATGGGAGATCATTTAAAGTCTGTGGCGAAGAGCTAAGCCAGTGAGCTGTGGAAAATGCTTTGATGGGGTGGATTTAGGGAGAGAGAGAGAGACAGATAGAGAGAGAGAGAGAGGGGCAGAGAGAGGGAGGGAGAGAGACCAAAAGCAGCTAACTCACGGTGGTCATACGTGTCATGACTCACGTGTCATGACTGATACCATAATTATGTTATTTTCCTTGTCCATAAACACCAAGAGTTGCATCATGGGCTTTGTGCTTTTGCAAACCATCGCAAAAAAAAAGGAAGATATATATATATATATATATATATATAAATAAATACGCGATACCATTACCATCACGTGCCATCCGAGACATTTTGTACGCGTTTCGCGTCCAAGCTAAGCTATTTCTCTCCGAGTGTTTACACTCACACCGAACAAGGGGAAGCCCGGTCTCAGACGACTGCTAAACAACACTAATCGCCCACGATAAAAATGGAACATTAAAATCAGCGTTCGATAAACACAAGCGCTCGAGTGTCACCAGAGATAGCCTTTGATAGTCGAGTTTCTTGTTGTATTTTTCCACGCTGTGCCGTGTTTGTAGGTGGCCCTGACGCCGGGGCAGGGCTAGCTTGACATGGAGTGAGACTTGGGTTTAGAGAGTGGGGTGGAGGGGGGGTTTGGGGTTGGAGCTGTCATTGTGCAGAAACAAACAAAATCTGGGTAATCATAGTCGCTGTTTAGAAGGTTTCAAAGTCCCATTTCCCCCCCCTCTTTGTCGACTGACAAAGGCTGGGTTTGTATTGTGTTTTAAGCTGCGGCTTGTGTTTACACGTCCTTGTTATGTGACAGAGAGAAGGGACCAAGGCTCAGTGGAAACAACAAAAAGATACGTCACTACTTTTTAAAGTACTGCTGTACTACAATATAATTTGAAGGTTTTATTAAAAGTCTCTTTTCAGAGTTGTAGAACTCATTTAATAGACGATAGCTACACAAAGAGGTAACTGTATTTGGGGGTCGCTCTAAATACACCATAAGCTAAACTTTCACTTTTTATTGTCTTAAACCTGATTCAATTATAAATTAAAATCATAGAAAATACCTTATTAACATTACGGTTATTACTACTAAATTATTTATTTATTCTTTGTTAAAAGACACATAAATAGGAGGAAGGGGAGCAGAATATATCGAACAAGAATAGCTAGTGTAACAACTATAAAAAAGGTAATGAAAAACGTGAATGCTTTTATTTTTTTTAATACCACATTATTCATCACTGACTCAACAGAACCCCCCGCGCCATCTGGGCCGGTGAGCCAGGCGCTGCATGTCCTCATGCTATTGATTCATAAGGGAAACATTTAATATCTGGCCTCTGCAGAGGCTCCAGAGACGTTACAGAGAGAGGGAGAGAGAGAGAGGGGGAGAGAGAGAGAGAGAGAGAGAGAGAGAGAGAGAGAGAGAGAGAGAGAGAGAGAGAGAGAGAGAGAGAGAGAGAGAGAGAGAGAGAGAGAGAGAGAGAGAGAGAGAGAGAGAGAGAGAGAGAGAGAGAGAGAGAGGGTGAGAGAGGGGGGGACAGGGGGGGAGAAAGAGAGGGGGAGAGAGAGAGAGAGAGAGAGAGATGGGAGTGAGGAGGTGAGAGAGAGAGAAGGGGAGAGAGAGAAAGAGAGAAGGGGGGAGAGTTAGGGGGAGAGAGAGAAAGAGAGAAGGGGGGAGAGAGAGGGGTAGGGCGGGGGGTCTCTGGGAGCCCCATTGAAGGGGGGGGGGGTGGGTGGGGGGCCCACATGGATGAGCCTTGAGCCCTGGCGAGCCAGACAGTCATGGATCGCTTGCTTTTAATTAGTGGCTTCGCATGCAGTCCGCGCGGAGCTGCAGCCCCACCGCAAATGCATGGAAGATGTGACCGCCCCCACTGCTGCTGCTTCCCCCCCTCCCCCCCCCGGACCCCCCCATTCCCCCCCCCCCCCCCCCCCCGTGAGGAAGCGCTGCCTCGGGGAGTGGGGTCTGCGCCGTTGCCGCGGCGTCTCGACTGCACACAATGCCCGATGTGCGCGCCAGAGCCCACGACAATTAGCTCCTCTGATTCCCCCACCTCTCCCCCCCTCCACCCCACTCTCCCCTCACCACCTCTCATCCTCCTTCTCACCGTCTCCTTCCCACCCTCCCTCCCTCCCTCCCTCCCTCCCTCCCTCCCCCCCTCCCTCCCTCCTCTCTTCCTATTTTTTTTGTATAATGCCAGGGAGCTTGGAAGGGCTCAATATAATCAAGTCAAGACAAGTTTATTCTGTTTAGAAATCCATCTGGTTCCAGTGTTGGGGGGGGGGGGGGGCGAGGGGGTTGCAGTCGGGGCGAGGTTCACGGGGTTGGAGGGGGTCAGTTCGGCAGGGCGCATGGGGGCCGGCGTGCAGTGAGGCTGCACGTACCCGCTCTCGACCCAGGGAGATGTGGGGGGGCGGGGGAGTTGTGTGTTGAGGGGGGGGTGTCAGGGGATGGGGTGGAGCAGAGGCAGACTCGGGGGCTCCTAAGCAATAGACCGTCTCCTCCCCCCCCCCCCAGCTCCTCAACCAACATCACCCTCCTCATTGGCAAGATGAGTACCTCCCCCCCCCTCCCGGTTTCCCCGTCCTGTTTGTTTCCAGCGTTGCGGAGCTCTGATTGAAACAACGTTTAGCGTCGTGCATCTAGCGTCACACGAGCCTTGCATCATCTTTGGTGGAAAATGTTAGAAGTGAGCAGTAGCAGGGATGAGAGCTGATTGGACACGGCACCTAGAAGGAACCCCGGGGGCCTGACACGTCGCACTCCACCGACGCCAGCGTCGTCCCTTGTAAGCGAGACTGCAACCGAAAAAATTGGCAGAACTCGAATTCAAGCGGAATCCCCCCAAACCCCCCCCCCCCCAAAAAAACATGTGATGATTGCAGGATTGTGACAAAACATAATTCTCTTGTTTTCAGACTCAGAGAAGCAACCACGCCGCCGCCTTCCTCTATAATATATACAGTACAAACACTGGATACACCGTATGAACCGTTAGCCCCGCACATGCTTTATTACAGGGTAGGCTAGTCTGTCTTTTATCCTGCCCGGCAACTGTCAATGCTTGTTTAATAAAATACACGCGCTGTGGTGGAATCCATCAGGGCCGTATGCGAGGACACCCACGGCGAGGCCGCGCGATAATTCATTGCCCAAACGCACACATAAAACATTCGGGTGAGCGCGTCACACCTGATTCCATCGTTTTCCCCAACAATTTACGGCTCTTTTGATTGCGTGTTATGGGAAATGAAGGGGGGCTCTGGCCTTTTTGCGAGCCCCGGTCCGCATTCCCTTTGGACCGGGGGGGGTACACACCGGGGCTAGCATGAGAACCGGGCCCCCTGTATTATGGGGGGGGGGGGGGGGGGGGGTTAAACGTTAAAACCAGAGGAGAAGCCCCCTTTTTTGGGCGGCTTGCCGGAGAAACTGGAGAGAGCTTATATATGAGCTCTGTGGGGCGCGGTGAGGGTCCAGGGGTGATTCAGACAGGTTAAGAATAACACGCCCTTGCGTATACTAAGTACTGTTTGGGCTAATATTTTCTCTGCCGAAAGAAAAATCGAAAAAAGTCCCGTGTTGAGGCTAACACTCGTTCGGAGACTCTGAGCGGCCGTTTGTCATCTAACGTCGGATGTC
>NC_044068.1:6801967-6806967 GCF_902167405.1 Gadus morhua
GGTAGAAATTTGCTGGATTTAACGATTGAGAACGAGTAAATGTGCTCTAATAGTGAACGATATAATATGTTTGCGTTGTTGGAAAAATATATATTAAATAAGATAAAAGAAAATCGGCATATTTGTGAATGGGTCATTTAATAAAGTAAATCAAATAGTATAATCTTCGGTAAAGTTGTCATGGAATCTATTTGCAATGTATGTATTTGCCTCTTCGTGTCAGTGATTGGCCAATTTTTTTTGAACATATGTTAACAGCCCTGACTCCCTATGACGATTTTTGTGTTATTAATTCTGCGGGTGGTTTTTTGACGAAGGGTTCTGTCTCAAAAAGGATATTTGTGTTGGGTATTTAATTTATATATTAGAATAAATGATATAATCTAAAATCGATTGAAAAACAAATATTTTCTGATGGCCCAATTTAACTTGAAGGACACAGTTCAATTTAGAGCTTTCAATATTATTTAAGGAAAAAGGCAGATTAATGACTTCAACCCCCGATCAAAGGCCTTTTGTAGTTGCAGACTTGGCTCTAAATCAAACATGAAGCTTTTTCTTACGTGCGTTATTTATCTGTTATCATTAGAGCCTCTGTAATTACGGCACCTCTGACGTTTCTTTTCATCCACGTCCAACTTTCCGAATAGTAACCCAAGGCCTGCTCCCTTTCTGCTTCAAGAACTGCAGTTAAGCACCAAAAACAGCCGATAACGGTCAATAATGAAATACTAATGACATAATACAACATTTAAATAAGGGTTTAATAAAGCCACATAGAAATATTAAAAACATTTAAAGAAGTGTTTGTTATTGTGTCCAAGCGTGTGAGCCTTTGGTAAAAAAAATTATGATACAATTTTATATGATGCATTTGTCATGATGATTTAAGAAATGTCTGTTGTAAAGCTCCTTATTATTGTTTTAAGGAAATATGGTACAACTTATGCTTATGCATATTATGTTTTTATTCTTGAAGTATTAGTATTTCCGGTTTTATTTAATATATTACATGTATAATTTTAACTTGGACTTGAGTGGCAACTTTGACTCTTGACCTTTAATGGGCAATCACCGACCGACCAATTAACTCACTCACACACCCTTTCTGTGGCACACAGGTGGTGGCCCTAGGGGACATCCCGGACGGCACGGTCGTCACGGTGATGGCGGGGAACGACGAGAACTACTCGGCGGAGCTGCGGAACGCGTCGGGGGTCATGAAGAACCAGGTGGCGCGCTTCAACGACCTGCGCTTTGTGGGCCGCAGCGGCCGAGGTGAGGACCCCCCAAGCACACGCACACACTTACACACAACTCGGGGCCGCGCTGAGAGTGTGTGTGGATTAGTGGTCACCTCCACCGTGCTCCCCCATTCGCCTATACGTGGCAACCTCATAATCACTCTCCCCTCCTTTTGCTCTCTCTCTCTCTCGGTCCCTCACACCCTCACTCTCTCTCTGTCACCCTTGCACTCTCTCTCCCTCTCTCCCTCTCTTTCTCTATCTCCCTCAAGCTTACTCTGTCTCTCGGTCTCTCACCCTTACTCACTCTTACTCTCTCTCTCTCTCTCTCTCTCTCTCTCTCTCTCTCTCTCCCCTACTCTTGTTCGCCCTTACTCTGTCGTTCCCTCTCTCTGAATCATTCTGCCCCTCAGTCAGGCCTGTAGGGAGGGGGTGGAGGTGTGACTCGTCAGGATTCCACCAGATGAGAATGAAACCCTTTTCTCCTTATGACTTTGAGGATCAACTCCATGCAGATCCCAAACACCACACACACACACACACCCACACACACACACACACACACACACACCACACCACACACACACACACACACACACGCACGCACGCACGCGACGCACGCACTCACGCACGGCACCGCACGCACACACACACACACCTCGTCCCTACCCCTCTCTGTCCACGGAGCCCTATGAGTGCTCGGCTGCCCGGCGTACACATGGAGATCCGCCGTGGGCCCCCAGACGCTCTCTCTCTATCATTGATCCGGGCCCTCCCACTCCCGGTGTGTTACAGTGTTCACCTGGGTTAACCTGCTTCTGCTCCGGCAGATCGTAAACAGGTTGGGTGGTGCACTCAGCCTGTGTTCAAATGGCTCCGGGGCGTTTCGGGAGCTCTTCAGCAGTGGCGGGCGCGCACTGCTGAAGTTATCGGTGTTTATGATGAATTGCATTCCCAGGATGCTTTGCTTCGCCGCCCGGTCTAGGCAGATCGTCACTTCCCTCCGCGTTCCTTGAATCGTCTTTTTTCTTATTTTAACCTTCACTCCGCCTTCGCTAACACACACCCCACCATGTGTGTGTGTGTGTGTGTGTGTGTGTGTGTGTGTGTGTGTCCGACTTGCATCAACCTGGTTTGTGTACATAGATGCTCAGGAGGAAATGGTGTTATTTATTTTCCGAATCGGTGCCAGAATACCCAGAGGAGTTGGAAGCAGTTGACTGAAATGTAGTTGTGCGACTAGTTCTCTGGTCGTCCCCTGGCTTTGTTATTCAGTCAGGATAGGAAAAGAGAGAGAGAGAGAGAGAGAGAGAGAGGAGAGAGAGAGAGAGAGAGAGAGAGAGAGAGAGAGAGAGAGAGAGAGAGAGAGAGAGAGAGAGAGAGAGAGAGAAACAGACTGAGAGACAGACAGACAGACAGACAGACAGACAGACAGACAGACAGACAGACAGACAGACAGACAGACAGACAGAGAGACTGACAGAGAGACTGACAGAGAGAGAGAGAGAGAGAGAGAGAGGTTAGGTCGTGTGGTGAATCCAGCATTGTGTACTTAAAAAAAACACAACATGCAAAAAACAACCCCGGTTGCCATGGAGCCCCCCACCCCAGCCTGTGTGTCCCCCCCCCCCCTCTCTCTCTCTCTAGCTCTCTCTCTCTCTCTCTGGCCGTGACACAGAATCTTGTCAGAGGAAGTGACACCAGAGCCACTCGCGGGGATCGGAGTACGAGCTCGTTTGAAATGGAAACCTGGCGACAGCGCAGATAAGTGCGAGCAGAAGGGAACAGATAGGATGTGAGATAGCGAAGCAGGGGACACGGCACGAACAGCCAGCCAGCCAGCCAGCCAGCCAACCAGCCAGACAGCCAGCCAGACAGCCAGCCAGTGTCAGCCGGGCCACTGACGTGCCGGGTGGGGGAGGAGGGGGGAGTAATTAGCCGTCACAGCGCGTCGGCCACGGGGCCAGCCGATATGTGAGACGCCCACGTGAGGGGAGTTTTTCGGACGGAATCGATCGGAATTCTACGACAGCGGTCAGGCACTGTTCCGAAAACATAACGTCGACCGCCGCGAGATGCCAGGACAGGCCCGACCATGTGAATGGCAGGCGGTCAGAAACGCGGGCCCACCTGTCACACACAGTCACCTGACAGCGTTTGCGACGGTTTTGAACCTATGTCAGGCTAAACCATGCGGACGGCGTCAATGGGGGGGGGGGGGGGGGGGGGGGGGGGGGGGAGGTGCCAGACAGCCGTTGCGATGAGTTGCTCTACCACCCCCTCAGCACCCCCCCCCCCCTCTTACTTCCTGTTGCAGACGCGGTGTCATGGTTACGGGATGCGTATACATACCTTCAACATGAGTGTTTATGCTGACTGGCCCTGGTTCTGCCTCGGAGAGCACGGCTGCTCATGTGACTCTACGCTTTGAACACACACACACACACACGCACATGCACACACACACACACACACACACACACACACCAGTACACTCACAAACACGCACATTATATTGAGTGGGCGAAGCACATCAAGAGACAGAGATGTGTGCGCACACAGAGGCACAGACACACACACATAAAGACATAGATATCAGAGAGAGACAGATTCATTCACACACACACACACACACACACACACACACACACACACACACACACACACACACACACACACACACACACACACACAAGGCTTACATTTTGGAGAGAGAGACATATTCACACACACACATACATAGACACACAAACACACACGCAAACAAAGGCATACATTTTGGAGAGAGACACACACACACACACACACACACACACACACACACACACACACACACACACACACAGGCCCACACACACATAGCAGGCAGCTCTCAAGCCCCACCCCAAGGCAACAACTGTTGGGGATTATCAAGAAAGGAAGTGACTATTAAAATGCCTCTCACCCACGCACACACAGTCAGACAACAGGGTAGGAGGGGGGGCAAGGGGGGAGAGCCTTGAGGATTACAATTTTCTTGCTCGCTCTCAATCACTCAACAGCGATGCCGCGAATCCTGAGAGCCAGACACAAACAGACCGTCTTAGACACACCGGCCCATGTTGTCCGACGCTAATCCACTTTGGGCTTGACTCGGGGCCAGTTTGCGTTGGCTATTATGGGAAATGACCGCCGCACTTGTGACTGGGCGCCCAGAATGCCTCCCATTGTTCCCAGTTCTCGGGGGGTTAACTTATTATTTCATGTGTGTGTGTCGTTTGATGTTTCCTTCGTAGGCAAGAGCTTCACCCTGACAATCACCGTATTCACCAACCCCCCACAAGTGGCCACTTACCATCGGGCCATAAAGGTCACTGTGGACGGTCCTCGTGAGCCCCGACGTGAGTAGTGCACGCACACACACACACGCACATACAGACGCGATTGCACGCACACATGCGTGCTCACACGCACAAACGCGATCACACACACGCGCGATCATAAATACACTCTTCACAGTTACAGGCTCGCACACGCACACTCACGCACACACGCTCACACGCTCACGCACACGCACACACACGCTCACGCACACACACACACACATTCACACGCTCACGCAAACGTTCATGCACACAGACACACGTTAACACACACGCTCACGCACCCACACACACACACACGCACGGCCATGCGCTAACACATACACGCTAACATGCACACGTGCTCAAACACATGCAGTGAATGTGTTTGGATTAGACATGATGTGCCCGCTCG
>NC_044068.1:6819467-6831967 GCF_902167405.1 Gadus morhua
TTTCATTCATTACCGTAATTACAGTCAATTGCACAGTTGTGATGGTGCCTAATAACTTAGTAATGGTGCCCTGGAGAAACCATTGGGCAATACATTTACAACTTGTTAAATCTTGTATAAACTGTCATTCATCTCTTATTATTGGTTAGAACACCTCCACCCTCCACCCTCCATGTCTCCATGTCTTCTTTCTACATCCCCTCCTCCTCTCCTCCCTCCCCTCCTCCCTCCCCTTCTCCTCCCCCTCTTCTCCCTCCCATCTCCCCTCTCCTCCTCCCCTCTCTTCTCCTAACCCCATCTCCTCCCCTCCCCTCTCCCGTCTCCTCCTATCCTCATCTCCTCATCTCCTCTCCTCGCGTCTCCTCTCCTCTCTCCTCCCCTCCTCCTACCTTCTCCTCCTTCCGTCGCTCTCTCCTCTCTCTGCCGGGCTGCTCTTCCCCACCCAGGGTGAGTGGGGGTAAGGGAGGGTGCCAGACCTTTGTTCCCAGCCCCGGCGGTAGGCTGGTTGGACGGGATTCTGAGGAAGCTGGCTGGGGCCAGGCTGAGCCAGCTGGAGGTCTGCCAGGCCCAGTAGGAGTTCCTCCTCCCTGCCTCCCTGTTTGATATTTATTTTACCGCCTTTACAGGGGGGAGCCGGGTAGGGACCAGACACACACAGAGAGCCGTGTCTCTGGACTGGGCGGGGTCGGTGGGTGAGGACGGGGGAGAGGCAGGGCCTGTGTGGGCGTGTGTGTGTGTGTGTGTGTGTGTGTGTGTGTGTGTGTGTGTGTGTGTGTGTGTGTGTGTGTATGCCTGTGTGTGTGCATGCCTGCAAGAGTCTGTGTGCATTTGTGTGTGTGTGTGTGTGTGTGTGTGAGTGCGTGCGTGTGTGCGTGCGTGCGTGTATGTATGTGTGCGTGCATGCATGTGTGTGTATGTGTGCGTGCGTGCATGGATGTGCGTGTGCGTGTGTGTGTGTGTGTGTGTGTCTGCGTGCTCATGCACTGAGCCTCAATCTCTTTCTACTGCCTGTTTTCTTTGGTTGTTCTTTCGTCTCTCTATCGTCTGCACCTGGCCTCTCGCCGGAGATTCCCCCCGTGCTGGTGGTTCCTGTCGTTGCAGGGCCAGTGGCGTGCACCGTACGTGCTAGGGTGGAAACGGGCCGGCCCAGACGCGGCCCAGAAAGCGAGACTTGTTATTTTTGTGGGATTGTGTATGTGTGGGTGTGTGGGTGTGTATGCGTGTGTGTCCACATCGTTGGCTGAGAGTCTTGTGTGTCCATGCACATGTGTGCATTATGTATTTTGCCGGTGTGTGTGTGTGTGTGTGTGTGTGTGTGTGTGTGTGTGCGTGTCCACATCGTTGGCTGAGAGTTGTGTGTGTCCATGGACATGCCCATGTGTGCATTATGTATTTGGCCGGTGTGTGTGTGTGTGTGTGTGTGTGTGTGTGTGTACCGGAGTGGGATGTAGTATAGAGTTACAGGCCGGTAGGAGTGAGGTTAGGACTAGGAGCAGCCGAGCCGCAGCAGATTCGTAGGTGAAGGAATGGGGCTGAATAAAGAGGCAGAGTATATTTGGCGTTGGCTACGACTCCTGTAGGGATAATGGCTCCATGGCGTGAGAGCCTGTGTTTACCTGAGGAGGAATGCTCTCCCTCTCTCTCTCTCTCCCTCTCTCTCTCGTTCCCTCTCTCACCCTCTCTCTCTTTCCCTCTCTGTCTCTCCCTCTTTCTTACTCTCTCTCTCTTCCCCTTACTCTCCCTTCCTCTTTCGCTCTGTCATCTCCCCTCTCTCTTTTCTTCCTGCTCTCTCTCTTTCATCTCTCTATCCATATCTTGCTCTTTTTCACACTCTTTCTGTTGCTCTTTATCATTTTTTCTTTCACACACACTCTCTCTCTCTAGTCCTCTCTAACTTCCCCTGTCTCTTATTCTCTGTACCTATCTTTGCCTCTTATTCTTTTTCATCTCTCTTTGTCACTTAGTTATTTTCTCTCTCTGTCTCACGCTCTCTCCTCACACTATAATTATTATTTTATTATTCTCTCTCTTCCTTTCTTATCTATGTCTCTGTTTTCTGTAATACTCTAGTACTCTTTCTTAATCTCAATCTTTATTCTCTCTATCACTTCCTCTCTCTCTAACCCTTCCTCTCTCTCTCTCCCTCCCTCTCTCCCTCTCTCTCCCTCTCTGTCCCTCTCTACCTCTCTCCCTCCGTCTCTCTCTCTCTCTCCCTCCGTCTCTCTCTCTCTCCGTCTCCCTCTCCCTCCCTCTCTCTCTCTCTCTCTCTCTCCCTCTCCCTCTCTCTCCCTCTCCCTCTCCCTCTCCCTCTCTCTCCCTCCCTCCCTCGCTCGCTGTGTAAATGCGGGTAGCACTCGGCCGTGCCAGCCGTTCCTCCAGGGAGCCGGATGCACGCCGGGGCGTCTGCCAGAGGGAGTCCTGCTCCTGCATACGTCCTCGCTTCCCGATCCATCCCCGTCTCACTTCTTCCTGTTTGCCAACCCGAGAGGCATGATAGCACGCCACACGCACAAAAGACCTGACTGTCACAAACGCCCAACCAAACAGCCAAGATCACTACTCCCTGTTTCAGGAACAGCAAACAAAGGAAGATCATGTGACACAGGGTGACAACAAAAGCCGTCGGGGCCGTTGTGATGTGTCTCTCCGAGTGGGTTTGATATGTAAGACGAGTCGTGTGTCAATAGTTACATTGATAGGTGTAGTGATATTAAAAGTGGCGCCGCGGAGGTTTAGAACTCATTGCTCAAGGGCGCCAACCGGTCGGGCAGGGAACTTTGAGCGGTCGTACTCGGAGTCAAACACCCGACCACGCCGCGATGCCATCCTGTCCTATGTTACAGCATAGCCCCGGCCAAAACCCCATCAGGCTGCATAATAACTGTAGACTATCCCCAACCCCATCAGGCTGCATAATAACTGTAGACTATCCCCAACCCCATCAGGCTGCATAATAACTGTAGACTATCCCCAACCCCATCAGGCTGCATATTAACTGTAGTCTATCCCTAGCCCCATTCAGGGGTTAAGTTGTAGAGACCTATATGATAGACCCGAGCTGACCCGAGTCCCCCCCCCCTTGGTGTCTTGCTGTCCCCAGGCCATCGTCAGAAGCTTGAGGACCCCCCAAAGAGCGGCCTGTTCTCCGACCGCCTCAGCGAGCTGGAAAGGATACGGCAGACCACCATGAGGGTGGGCGTTCCCACGCAGGCCCCCCGCCAGGCTCTGAACGCCGGGCCCAACTCCTTCAACCCCCAGGGCCAGACGCAGATAACCGGTGAGGCACCCTACCCACTTTTTTTTTGTTTTTAGCCTTTTCTCTTTGCCCAGAATGATTCAGACTCCCATTAACGTGCAGCTGTGTCGCCACAATGGTTATGTTACGTTTTAATACTTACAGTATGTGGTGTAATATTAGGACATAGACATCATTATGAAATAAAATATGAATCCCTGTCTTGGATGAGTAAAGGAAAGGAAAGTCAATGCTTATCTTGGAAGATATTTCGGCTTTGGGGAGACGAGCTGGTGAGATTTATCCAATAGGGATTTCATTATTTTTCCAACCAATGCTTTGGATCAAAATCAGACCGAGGTGCAGTTTGCGCTTTTTTGTTTTGGCGTCGTTGCCATGGTTACTATACAGCGAGGGGGGGGGGCCGATGGTTGACTTGGCCCTTCAATCCCAAACCCCCTCGGATACACACGCAGACCTTCCATCAGAGCTCAGAGTGAAGAAAAATACGTTCTTTCATTGGCTAAAGTCGCTATAAGAGGGCCAGAATGCCTCAGGGCTCCCCATGGCGTTTGATCCGTTGATGAATTAGCATCCGACGACTGCGTTCAAACGGAACCCCTCTCTGAAGAGATCGTCAGTCTCTCTGAAGAGTTCGTCAGTCTCTCTGAAGAGATCGTCAGTTTTGCTGAAAAGATCGTCAGTTTGTCTTCCGTATGAATGAATAAATGGATGATGACTCACAGTCTCTTCAAATCACGATGCGAACCGGCCTTGTTACCAAATCTGTAAATCATGAATGCAAAGTTTTTACGAGTTCAGTGAATCATTAAACAGTTATCACGGTTCAATGTTACCTTGACATAACAGAGACAGCTTCTGGTGACACCTCCACACAGTGCATGAACCCTCTCTCTAGATCTATTCATTAGTATCTTAGGAGGTAACACCATCTATCTCTTTCTCCCTCTCTCTCTCCCTCTCTCTCTCTCTCTCTCTCTCTCTCTCTCTCTCTCTCTCTCTCTCTCTCTCTCTCTCTCTCTCACTTGTTCCCTCTCTCTCTCACTTGTTCCCTCTCTCTCTCTCTCTCTCTCTCTCTCTCTCTCTCTCTCTCTCTCTCTCTCTCTCTCTCTCTCTCTCTCTCTCACTTGTTCCCTCTCTCTCTCTCTCTCTCTCTCTCTCTCTTGTTCCCTCTCTCTCTTTCTCTCCCCCTCTCTCTATCTCTCTCTCTCTCTTTCTCTCTCTCTATCCCCATCTCTCTCTATCTCTCTCTCTCTCTCTCCTCCTTCTCCCTTTCTCTCTCTCTCCCTCTCTCTCTCTATCTCTCTTTCTCTCTCTCTCTCTCTTTCCCTCTCTCTTTCTCTCTCTGTCTCTCTCCCTCTCTCTTTCTCTTTCGCCACCTCTATCTCTATCTCGCTGAGGTGTCTGCCACCTGATCAGAGAGACCTCTGACGAAGACTCACCACAGAACTCATCCCTCAGCTTTTAGTTACTCTAGCGATGTCCTTGTGTCTTTGTTTACACCGTATATCAGGGGCCAGTCAGAGAGTCAGATAGATAGTGTGTGAGAGAGAGAGAGAGAGAGAGAGAGAGAGAGAGAGAGAGAGAGAGAGAGAGAGAGAGAGAGAGAGAGAGAGAGAGAGAGAGTCATGGTTATATAACTTGGAGGAGTTAATTATGCACCAACCAAAGAAAAACAGATCTTTGACCCTGGTTGTGAGAGAAGAAGAAGGCGATGGGGCTTATGACCGAGTTTGGTCGAAGGAAGCCCAACGGTGATTCAAAAACACCATAGTCAGCTCGTCCCGCTCGTCGAGATATTCTGTCACACAGAATGAGCGATGGCGTGTCAAATGTCGTTTTAACAATGCTGTTTGTGTAGAATCAAGGGGAGAAGCACAGGCTTAGTGCTAGAGCCGGTTGCTTCCTGGTTCGTGTGCGTGTGAGTGCATGAGTGTGTGTGTGTGTGTGTGTGCGTGTGTGTGTGTGTGTGTGTGTGTGTGTGCAGCCATGTGTTCTTTAGGTCTTCATCGTTTGCCAACGATCTGAGCTCCGGGGCAGCGTTTTATGAGGCAAACAGGAAGATCTTGTCATGGAAAATAGCTATAGAAAGAGGCGTTGCATGACACCACCAACTGACACATAAATGAGCATCCGAGCAAAGAGTGTCGATAAAACGACATACACATCTTGGATTGTAACTTTGACGTGTGTGGAGACAGAGTTGACGATGATGTATTGTTTTAGTTGGCCATTGTTAACTCTTTCTCTGTCTTCTGTCTCTCCCCTCCACTCTCTTTCTCACCCTCCCCTATTTTCTCTTCCCCCCCTTCCCTGCTCCCCTCCCTCCCTCCCTCCCTCCCTCCCCCCTCTCTCTCCCTCACCACCTCCTCCAACCTCCCCTCTTTCCTCCCATCCTCTCTCTCTCTCTCTCCCCCCCTCTCTCCCCCCCTCTCTCCCTCCCTTCCCTTCCCTTCCCTCCTCCCCCCTCTCTCTCCCTCACCACCTCCTCCAACCTCCCCTCTTTCCTCCCATCCACTCTCTCCCCCCCCCCCCCCCCCCCCCCCCCTCCAGATCCTCGTCAGTCCCAGTCCTCGCCCCCCTGGTCGTACGAGCAGACGTACCCGTCCTACCTGAGTCCCATGGCCTCGCCCTCCGTCCACTCCACCACCCCGCTGTCCTCCAGCCGGGCCACTGGCCTGCCCGCCATCAGCGACGTGCCCCGACGCCTGCCAGGTAGCCGCGCGCTAGTGCTGGGAGCGGAGGCTAGCTACCACTCCCCCCCTACACCCAGAGCCACTGTGCTACCACTCCCCCCCTACACCCAGAGCCACTGGGCTACCACTCCCCCCCTACACCCAGAGCCACTGGGCTACCACTCCCCCCCTACACCCAGAGCCACTGTGCTACCACTCCCCCCCTACACCCAGAGCCACCACTGTGTAGTGCTGCTAAGGCTGCTAGTGCTGGGAGTACAGGCTGCTGCTCATAGTGAACCATACAGATCTATACCCTACATCAGTGACTGCTATAACTACTACATCCACACACTATACATAGCAGCTACTACGGCTGGTACTGTGTGTAAAGATGGATGCTCTGCTCCACACCCTACACAGAGTAACTACCACTACTACTACTACTACTGTTAGTACTGTTATTACTGCTAGTACTGCTTGTACTGCTGGTAGTGGGTGTGTAGGTTACTAATCCGAACACATCGACACCATACACTCATTAACTACCACTACTACCACTACTATTACTGCTAGTGCTACAACTAAAACAACCACTACTACTACTACTACTACGACTACTAGAAGTTGTACCGCTGCTTCTACTACGACTACTACTACCACTACACTAAGACTACTAGCACCAGCACTACCACCACAGCTGCTCCCGCTCTACTCAGAACACGTCCGCCCAAACAGAGCTGATGCTCTGTCCCTCGGTGGGCCCCCCCCCCCCCCCTCCTCTGGGTGAAACCCCCCCCCCCTCCTCTGGGTGAAACGTGAACTGAGGCCTCCCACCACCAGCCTTCCCGACAGGGAAAAGTCTGGCGTCATAAAACAAATGCCTTTTCACTTTAATGAAAGTGATTAAAGGCACCGTGCGGAGAGAGAGGAAGAAGAAGGGTGGAGGGGGGCGAGGGGGGAAGGGGGGGGGGGGGGGGGGGGGGGTGAAGACACAAGCGTTTCACACGTCTTACTTTAACAAACGAGAGGTAGGAACGAACGGATTAGTAAGAACGTATAAAAAGAATGGAACGTACTTTTTTTGTTGACGGAGGCTGCGTTGTCGTAACTCAGATCCTTAATTCACTGGGTGATTTGATTGTATTTTTTAAATAGTGAGGGGGGGGGGGGGGGGGGGGGGGGGGTGGGGGGAAGCCATTGTTTTATTTTTTTGTCGGTCTCTCCGAGCCTTTGATTCCAGAGGTTGGGTAATAACAGGCCTTGGCATAATAACAGGCTCATGAAGGACGAAGAAAAGTCTCTTTATAGTGATATGCCAACCGTGCAAAGCATTCTGGGTAATCCCATTATCCAGCCCCCTGTTCTCTCTCTCTCACTCTCTCTCTCTCTCTCTCTCTCTCTCTCTCTCTCTCTCTCTCTGCATCAACAGCAGCATTCAGATATGTCTACTGGTTTTTGTTCTCTCCACCAAACTCCATAAAAAAAACGTAATGCGGTCGGACAAGTTTTCTCTGACACCTGTCAAACTCAGTGCCAGCCAGGTGAATAATAACATCTATTAAAATGTATTTCGGTTTCTGTGATGGGTTATGCTTACAACCCTCACACGTACTCTACGAACCCCGGGGGGGCAACAGCGAGGTATGAAGCATAGTGCGTGTTTAGCCTGCGCATCAGAAAACGTATGAAAGAAAAACGGTTTGGAACCCAGGCCAGATGCCCCTGCCACTCCGATCAGGCCTCTCTTTCATCTCCATGGCAACGGGCTTTGTTCTTCAGGTGACACGCGCGCACTTCTTTTTCTTCTGATGGGGGGTGACACGCACACGCACACACGCACACGCACACGCACACGCACACTCACATCCACACCTGTAGCGCCTAATGCCGACTAAGAGAAGTGACTAAGGGTCTCAGATCTCAGCGGATCGTGTCGACACTTCACCAGGCGGAGCGGAGAACCTGAAACTCTATAGCTCACACACACACACACACACACACACACACACACACACACACGCGCGCGCTACACCAACAGGGCTAACTGGCTGCGTGACATAGGAGCTGATATGTATGCATCATGCTACACTTCATGTTATGTGTTTCCCACTTTGATGTGACACACGCAGACACTTGCGGATCAGCACATACACACACACACACGTGCACGCCACACGCGCACACACACACACACACCCACCCATGAACTCATGCCCTACGGGGAAATACATGCCATGCAGACACACATACACACACAAACACACACCTATATGCCACACTGAGACACACTGAACATACTGTATACTCATAGACACACACACATGCAAAACACATGCACACAATAACACGCATCGCACACACACACACACACACACACACAGACCAGTGATCCGTGCGCGGTAAAGTTTCAAAAGTTCATCAGTCACGTCGAACACAGAAATTCGGAAGTGACGCCGGAGACTTTCGTTTGGTAAAGCCTGTCCAAATATTTAGACAACGCGGGACTCTGGTTTCATTTAAACTAATGAAGCTGGATCTGGCTTCCCATCACAGGGGCCTTTGGCGCTAAAACGGCTCCAAATGGGAGAGAAAAAGAAAGAAAGAAAAAACAGAAAGAAAGAAAGAAAGAGAAAAAAACGGATGGATGCCACGTCGGGGCGATTGGGGAGTCTCTGGAGCGGCCTGCGACGGTGCCACACGTCTGCAGACCCTGCTGAACACAATCACCGCCTTCTCTTTGTGAAAAGAGGGAAATCAAACGATTTTCGAGGGAGGGACACCGAGAGAGGGAGAGACAGAGAGAGAGGGAGAGACAGAGGGAGCGAGGGAGAGAGAGGAAGTCTTGCAGGCCTTAATTGACAGCATATGCTATCCGACGCTATGGCGACAAAAAGCCTCCGATTCACAATTACTCCACGCACATAACCCCACCCCCCCCCCCCCCCCCCCCCCTCCCACCCTTTCCCATGTCCCAAGCGCACACATACACGCACCCAGGCACCCGATTCGCCCACCCACCCCTCCACCCACACCCTTCTACACCCCCCCCCCCCCCCCCCCCCCCCCCGCCCCCCATCACGCAACAGACATGGTGACATGGAAGACGCCTGGTGATTTATGATAACAGCGCCATGGCTGGATTACGCTGCTGAGACGAGACGCACTGTGTGTGTGCATGACTGTGTGTGTGTGTGTGTGTGTGTGTGTGTTTACGTGTGTGTGTGTGTGTGTGGGAGAATGTGTGTGGGAGGGGGAGACAGGGGGAGACAGGGGGAGAGAGGGGAGGGGGAGAGGGGTCGAGCCAGGGAGAGTGAGACTGGGAGGACCTTTCTTCTTCTTCTATGGTCCTCGCTGGGCCCAGCGTGCTCACCGCAGCCAGTTAGTGGTTTCTGGGTAATTTTAAGGATGAGGCTAAGAGAGAAAACGCTGGGGTGACTTGGATGGCTGCTGTTTCATTCTCTCTCTCTCTCTCTCTCTCCCTTGGCCTCTCCCTCTCTGTCTTGGTCTCTCTCTCTCTTTCGATCTCTTTGGGTCTCTCTCGGCCTCTCTGTCTCCGTCGCTTTTCCCCTTCTTTGTCTCTCTCTCCCTCTCTCTCTCTCTCTCTCTCTCTCTCTCTCTCTCTCTCTCTCTCTCTCTCTCTCTCTCTCTCTCTCTCTCTCTCGCTGTCTCACTCCCTCTCTTGGTCTCACTCTCCCTTTTGGTCTCTCTTCAACTCTCTGTCTGTCTGTCTCTCTCTCTCTGTCCCTCTCTGTCTGTCTGTCTCTCTCTCTCTGTCTTTCTCTCTGTCTTTCTCTCTCTCTCTCTCTCTCTCTCGCCCAGTACCACACTGTGACACACACGTGCATCGATAGTCACCAACCACACAGACACAGACACACACATACACACACACACACACGCACGCACGCACGCACGCACGCACGCACGCACGCACGCACGCACGCACGCACGCACGCACGCACGCACGCACGCACACACACACACACACACACACACACACACACACACATTCTCATACACAGAGTGGGGGGGACAAAGAGGAGGCGAGGAGCCCCATCAGAGTGCTGCCCTGCCTCATTATGGATCTCATGGAAACTGTTTCTGCTCAGAGTGTTTCCACATGTGCTGCTCCTGATCCATCCCACCGCCTTTTTATGTGCATATAGTATTTACACACACACGCGCACACATGCACACGCACGCTCAGATGGGCATGGGTGTATTCGTAAGCACACATACACACTTGCAAACGTACAAGCGCGCATGCTTAGAAACACGCACACTCACGTGCAAATGTAAACATGTGTACACAGACACACACACATGGTTGTTTGCACACGCACAAGCCACACACCATCTATGCTGAGTTGTGCATGCACACACACACAAAACAGACAAGTCGTACACATTAATATATGGCAACGTTCGCGCAATTATAGGCTGGAGTGCAAACATAGTAACATGCAAACATCGCTTCTTCTGTTCCAAGATTAAATTGGATAAAAGTTAAAAGCTAACGTCAAAAAAAGTGTTGTAAAATGCGACGCACACGCACTTTAGACCAAATCCTGCCAAAAATAAATCAATGACCTTAAATCCTTTCCAAATTTGTTAATATAATTGGAAATATCTTGCTGGAAATGTCTGACATTCACGCTAAATCCTTTTCAATCCGATTCGCTCCTGTTTTGGAGTCCCGACGGAGTCATGTAATTACTGTGTGTTCAGCATCAAATGCTGCATCGCACACAACAGATGCTGTTGAAAACCTAATGTTTGCAATGTTATCCTTATAATTATCTCCGTACCTGCATGTGTCGTGTAGCCACTGTAGTGTTGATCTTTCCTTAACGCTATCTCAATGTGTATTTGGTATGTGCGTGCGTACCTGTGTGTGCCCGTGTGTGTGTGTGCGCTTATCTGTCTGTGAATGCCTGTGTGTGTTTATGAGAGTATGTGTGTGTCTGTTATTGAATATATGTGTGTGTGTGTGTGTGTGTGTGTGTGTTGCTTTATGTACGGCCTTCCTTCCACACACTATTAACAAGTACTCCGTCCATCTCCCGATACTCCCACCCTGCCCAAACCTTTCGTACTGACATCAACCCAAAGCGAACCACATCTCTGACCCTCCCGTCCGTCTGCGTGCTCCAGGCTCGTCGGACCTGAGCCCCTTCCCCGGCCAGTTCGAGCGGCAGTTCCCAGGCCTCTCCTCCCTGACGGAGAGCCGCTTCTCCAGCCCCCGGATGCACTACCCGGCCACCTTCACCTACACGCCGCCCGTCACCTCCGCCATGTCGCTGGGCAGCGCCCACTACCACACCTACCTGCCGCCGCCGTACCCGGGCTCCACCCAGAGCCAGAGCGGGCCCTTCCAGACCAGCAGCACGCCGTACCTCTACTACGGCGCCTCCTCCGCCGGCTCCTACCAGTTCTCCATGGTGCCCGGCGGCGGGGACCGCTCGCCGTCGCGCATGGTGCCGCCGTGCACCAGCGCGTCCACCGGCAGCACGCTGGTCAACCCCAACCTGCCCAGCCAGTCGGAGGGCGGCGGCGGCGGCGGCGGCGGCGGCGTCGACGGCGGCGACGGCAGCCACAGCAACTCCCCCACCGTGCTGAACTCCGGGGGGGGGGGAGGGCGGGGCATGGACGAGGCCGTGTGGCGGCCGTATTGAGGAGAGGGGGGGGGGGGGGGGGGGGCAATCCAGCGGGGGGCCGGGGGGTAAATGGGGGTCGGATCGTTAAGAAGAAGATGAGGATGAATCTGACTGATGTCACGGTTTGAAAGCACAAAACCTTTTTTCCGTGGAGGGAGTGGGGGGGAGAGGGGGGAGAGGGGAGGGGTGGAGTTGTTTAGCGACCTTCCACAAAGAACTGTCTCTCCCCCTTTTCTCTCTCGCTCTCTCACCGAAATTACGGACGAGATACCAAAAAGAAAAAAACAAGAAGGAGGAGAAGAAGAAGAAGAAGAGACGGACTTGTGAGGACGTGTCTCCCTGGAATGTGTTTTGACCACGGCACTACAAAGGGGAGGTATTCTCAGAGCAATAACGAGAAAGAACCTAAGACTATTTTTGGTTTTTACTAAAAACCCCGAGCGGATGATCCATTATTTCTGCGTTATTATAATCGACAAGCTAAAGGAGGACACAGGACACGTGTAAACAACTGTCTCTTTTTTTGGTATAGTATTTGTATTTCTATAAGGCTTTTTGCAGAGCATGTCTTTTCGTACTACAGTAATATCAAAAATGCAAAGCAAAGCACTGAGTAGTAAGGCAGGCGTGTGTGACCGGTACGTCGCCTAAGGTGGTATGAAAAGTACATTTGCTTTAAACCAATTAATTTAACTTGTATATTGTGGGTAGGGCATTGACGTGGTTTGAGGTGTTTTCTAAGGAGTTTTAACTTATAAAGCCATAACTTATGTATTGTATTTGAAACTTGAGTCAAAGACGTGTAATCTGAATATTTTTGATGCATCTATAGGACTTAAGTTTACGTTTATTTTGTTTTTATAATTTAAAAGAGTTTTGTTTTTTTTGTACCCAAAGATTTAGATGGTT
>NC_044068.1:6836967-6844467 GCF_902167405.1 Gadus morhua
TCTCTCTCTCTCTCTCTCTCTCTCTCTCTCTCTCTCTCTCTCTCTTTATATATATATATATATATATATATATATATATATATATATATATATATATATATATATATATATATATATATATATACACATATTATTATTACATATCTTGCCTACCAATATTTATGTTCAGTGTAGCCTACATCAGTGGCCAGAATAAGTTACTTTAATAAAGAATAATGTTCCTATTATTGAATGCTGACAACCTAGTTTCTGTTTCTAAACATAATGTAACTCAAAAAGTGTGTTTACTCCTGTGTTTCTCGATGTGTTTCTGCCCTCAAACAGGAACGTCTGCATCTTGATTTCCCATTTGGACTGGAATAAGCCAAACGGTCAAGAACTTTCCGCTATTTTTCTGATTTCTTATCCCGTGCGTCATCCGAGCACAATGCGGATTAAACCATCCATTCCACATCAGGTCCACGTCGCTGTCTAGCGGTCAACGTCAAGAAATATGAATGTGCATTTCTCGGTTATGCGCAATTTAGGCCTACATTTAGCCTCTCTATCCAGCTCTGTGTAATTCACTTACAACCATGCATCGAAGGCAAGGCGAGTTTGAAGACTCAATCATAGGTGTGTACTTTGGCGCCCTCTAGTGGCCATTTCCTCCACCTTGGGGAGCTTTGGCCCACCCACATGAAATAGTCGACAGGTCCAAAAGGCAGGATGGATGTGGCACACACTTACAAGTCCCCGTTATGCCGGAGGTAGGCCTAATTAGCCTTCAGCCCAAAATCCCCCCCTAAACACCCCCCATCACCCAACCACCCACCCTCCATCCCAGACATATCGTTTTACAGTTATCCTACTTAGTGTGAAGTATAGTCTAACTCGGTTGTCAGAGTTATGGCTTCATCATCACAGCGTCTTCCACTGACCTTCAGTGAGAAGAACGATCACTTGATGCTGTTCAGGTTGCGTTCAGCCTTCAGGATGCATGCGCGTCGCTGACACGGCGCCGGTCAAAGTGTTCATTATTCGATCATAATTCTCTCTCGCTCACTTCCTCTCCCCCTCCCCCTCTCCCCTCTCTCCCTCAATCTCTCTCTCTCTCTTTCTCTCTCTCTCTCTCTCTCTCTCTCTCTCTCTCTCTCTCTCTCTCTCTCTCTCTCTCTCTCTCTCTCTCTCTCTCTCTCTCTCTCTCTCTCTCTTGCTCTTGAGCACTTTTTCTCTCTCGTTTCACCAAGCCGTTCATCACTCGATTAAAACACACGAACTGTGTCATAGCCTAATCATAATCGATTCTTCGGGACTACATTTCATTCCACCAAATATTTATTTTTTTCTTGCCGAGGCGACTGCACTTTTAAAGAAACGGCGCAGTTCCATCAAACAACACACGCAGAGTTTTAACGAAACCCTGTCATCTTAGATTACACAGATCAGACACTGGCCACACGTGTTGAAACAACAAACCCAAACCCCATGGTATGACCGGGTAAATGGAAGTGTCAGGACCATGGAGAGCTACCAAACGCAAACAAAAGACCTCTTTGTCCGCGGGCCGGGGGCCCCTGTGCCAATGTTTCAGATGATACACCCCTCCATCTCTGTCCTGTCAGAGGGAGTCCCGCCACGGCCGCGTAGCGCTCCAGCCCCGAGACGGGATACGCCTCCGTTTGGCGCCAAATATTTATGCAAAATACCCCCTTTTTCCTATAGGCTTTCTCATTCAGCCGAGCAACCGGGCAATAAAACATTTAAACTATTTCACTGCAGGACTCCTATCGTCGACGAGTATAGCCAAGCGTGAAAGGGGCCCCTACTGTGTGTGTGTGTGTGTGTGTGTGTGTGTGTGTGTGTGTGTGTGTGTGTGTGTGTGTGTGTGTGTGTGTGTGTGTGGTTGTGTGTGTGTGTGTGTGTGTGTGTGTGTGTGTGTGTGTGTGTGTGTGTGTGTGTGTGCGTGCGTGCGTGCGTGCGCGCGTGTGTGCGTGTGTGTGTGTGTGTGTGTGGTATATAGGCCCGCTGCCCTGTCAGATCAAGGGTATGTTTAAACATTATCGGCCAAGTGTTAATTGAGAACTAATGTACTAGGTAATTCACAGCGCTCCTATAACATCCCCCCGGGGGACTCTGGTTTGCTGCCGAACGAAGCACAACCCTACGCCGATGATATTTACATTATGTTAGGCCTTTTTGGAAATCCCTCGCCCAACCGTGCCCGCCGTAGGGGGGGGGGGGACGCTGTGCCAGGCTCCGAAAATGAAAAAGAATAAGAGAAAATAAGCAGGAATAGTGCGTGCCATCGCGTCTGGTTCTGCTTTAGACATCCCCTCCGCCTCCAAGGATCATAACTCATTTAGAGGCTGGTTTTATGGTTTATGACTGGAAAATAAAATTCTGCGAGCTTCCTGCAAACAAAGGCGATGATTTACAACCAGGAATGATAAAGTGAGCACTCACTGCATGAAAAGAAATGTATTTAAAATAAAATAAAATTAAAGCGATACGGTCGTTGGAGAATCCAACCATGTCTTGTCTGGACGCTAAAAATTGTGTGTGTGTGTGTGTGTGTGTGTGTGTGTGTGTGTGTGTGTGTGTGTGTGTGTGTGTGTGTGTGTGTGTGTGTGCGTTGTGCGCGCGTGCGTGTGTGTTGTGCGCGCGTGCGTGTGTGTTATGGGGGAGGAGGGGTCACTGGTAGGTATCCATACCTGACGTCATCTTCTCCCATAATAAGCACAGCACCCACATCCTGTTCCACTGACCAAGGATTTCAGTTTTTCTGATGTGGTCTGCAGAGAAAAAAAAAAAATGAAACCCCGCCATAACCATCAGGAGCCAGCACTCCCCCAGAGCGTAACTTCCCCTTGCCTCGGGTCTCCAGACACGGTTAGCCCCCTTAATGGAAGCACACACACAGTGTCCTTCTCGAACCCAATCCAATCATTTATTGTCAACTCGTGCAATAAATAGTCAGCCCTGGTATTATTATTATTATTATTACTATTAAGCAATCGCTTGATCGCTCCTGGCTCCTCCGGGCTCCCGTAGGTGTAGCCTTCCACCGCGGGGCCCGACTTCAAGCGCCGACACGGGGGAGTCAAGCCTGGGTTTATACACACGGGCTCCGATACTCTTCTGAAGGAGATCTGAGGGCGAGCGTGGCCGGAGCCGCTGCCAAGAAGCCACTCTGGTGAGGTCGTCAAGCTCACAGCGAAACCGCAGGCGCGCGCCGGGACGATCAATAATCCCCATTAAAGCGCACCGCAAGTCACTCAAAGTCTCGCGGGGACAGACAGGGGAGGAGAGGGGAGAAATGGGACACGCGGAGAGATTTTTCGACACAAACTCCTTTTCTCACTCTGTCTCTCTCTGTCTTTCTCTCTCTCTCTGTCTTTCTCTCTCTCTCTCTCTCTCTCTCTCTCTCTCTCTCTCTCTCTCTCTCTCTCTCTCTCTCTCTCTCTCTCTCTCTCTCTCTCTCTCTCTCTCTCTCTCTCTCTCTCTCTCTCTCTCTCTCTCTTTTCTAACCGTGTCTAAGTGAACCATTGACTCTTTATTCACTCTCATCTCTGACACAGAGATCAGTGTACAATTTTTTTATATTCTTTACTTCTTTTATTTTGCAAAGCTTGTGTTACGAGGCAGTAGGCCTACTTATTTTAATTCCGTTGCCAGAAATAATTTGTATTCCTTTTATTTTTTCAGTCATAGACCTTTCAAACAAAAGTAAAAGGCCACTTATAATATAAATGTTATTAATTGATAATCGAGGGACAAAGTATATTTTAAAAACAGACCTCACTTGAACCTATAGACGGTTCACCTGGTCGGGGAAACATCCATGCTTTCCATCAACTGCTCCGGCTCATTACACCCATGATATCATCCTTATGTTACAGAAAGCGCTGAGATGGCAAGTATCAAGTTACCGTGTTATTTTCCAGTCTAATTATAGCGCAACATGTAATAACCCGGGACAAAATACAGCCGCCTCAATTTGTCCAGTTATTTTAGGAAGCAAATTGTTCTGTATAGGAACAAGCCATATTCCATGGCCCGCTTCATTTGTTACCGGTGGGCACTTCATTTTGCTCTTGTATGTGGTGGGTCCTCATATGTCAAACCTGCTCGTTTGTTTTAATCAGCTTCGGTTCCAGCCAGGGCAGGCCCATGTATTTGCCTTTTACACCCCTTTTTTTCCCGGTTAATTCTCGATTTGTGCCTGCGCCTTCAGCTCTGACGGAGGCCCCCCTTTTGAGGGGGCCAAGACTTGTTATATCCACTGGGAGTGCAATAACAGATTAATGTGGCGTGCAAGAGGCCCCGGGACCCTCAGACGTGTTTGACGTTAATGCTTCGCCGTGTGTTGCCCAACGGGCCCTCACGCTGTGCCGGGCTGGGGCCTATACTGTACCCGCTGTTGGACTTGAGCGATCGGACCCAAGGACAGCGATGTTTAGGTACTAATTACCCCAACAGCAAAAGTCCACAAGTCCACGAGTCCCCCAGCTCCGTATTCCCTTACTGCTGTGGAAACACTGGGCCCGCGTTTATTTTCCCTGCGCTGTTGTTTCTGGCAGGCCCGCGTCTCGGTAAACACCGCGCGCCCACCATTGTAAATCCGACAGGCGCGGATCTTTCAAGTTTTTTAGACTCCTTTGAGAGGGGGGAAAAAATGGGAGACGGATCGGATGGCGGCGCTCTGGTTTTCCGTCTTAATGAGAGAGTGGGGAAGAGGGATGGTGTTTGATCCCTGGCATGGAAGCCTCTATTTAAGATTGTCAACGGTCATCACTCTCTCTCCGTCCGCCCCTCTTTCTCTTGCTCCATCCCTCTCCCGCCTCTCCGTCTCTTCCTCGAGTCTAAACCTCTTCCTCCCTCTCTCCGTCGCCCCCTCCCTCCTCCCTCCGTCAACCTCTCACTCAATCACTCGCTCTTTACTTCTCTCGTTCTCTCCCTCGTTCTCTTATTTCTCTTTTTGTCCCTCTACCTCCCCCTTCCATTCCCTCTCTCTGTCGCCGTCTCAACCTCTACCCTCTCTATCTCTCTCCCTCTTTTTCCTTTGCGTGGTGCTGTGGATGAGGAAACAGCACGAGGTTTGATCAACTCAACTTAGCCCTCTTCAGGGTAATCAGTTGGATTGATTCCTTCATGGATATGAAAGACAATATCCAGACTTTATACTTAACTCGACTGACCAGGTCAGCGAAAACCTTTTAGGGCGCAACCACTCACTTAATCAACATCGTGGGGGAAAGGAGAGAGAGAGAGAGAGAGAGAGAGTGTGAGTGTGAGTGTGAGTGTGAGTGTGAGAGTGAGAGTGAGAGTGAGAGAGAGAGAGAGAGAGAGAGAGAGAGAGAGAGAGAGAGAGAGAGAGAGAGAGAGAGGAAATAAAAGACAAAAGTCAAAGGGGAGAGAGAAAAAAAAACTGATCTCTGAAAATATTATTTTATTCGTATAATCTTTTTTTTCTCTTCTTTTTTGCAATGAGCAAAATGTCTTTCAGTCATCACGGTCCAATTTCATATCAAATGGAAGTCCAAACCACACACGGGCCTCGCGGGTTCCTCCTCGCGCAGAGCAGCATTGCTGCACGGGGGGACCTGAGCCAAAGACCATAAGCCCCGAGACACATTTCCATCCTACACTCTCCGTGGACAATGAACAACTTTTTTTTTTGTATTTTTTAATTCTTTTTTTTAATGTGAACTTTGAACTCTGGATGGAAATGGGAAATGGGTGATCTGGGGGCCTGGGGGCGAAAGGGGGGGGTGGAAGGGGGTGGATGGGGGTTGGCCAAGGTTATTGACCATGGCCGGCCCGGTCGGGAAGCTGGTTTTCATCGGAGCGCTAATGGCTCTCTGCAGGCTAATCAGGGCTGATTGGGCCGCTGGATAAATACTGTCTCCGCCCGTAAGATCAAGCGTAACCTAAGACAAGACCAATACGCACAGACCGAGCGCTAACAGCTAGGGGCGAAAACATACAGCAGGCTGCGCGCTTGGGTCGAAATACATTCCCCCCAGCGCGTAAAATCAGAGACAATTGGCACCTACAATTTGAATTTTGTTTCTCTTTCTCTTGTCTCGTTTCTTTCCAAATCATGGCATGTGGTCGACAAAATAGAATTTCGTTATTCTAAAATGAAGCTCCCAGAATTCAGGAGACATCAGACGGTGCGCCTGCACAGTTGACAGCTGTTGAAAGTTGACAGCTGTCGATCAAAATCAATGCTGTGATCGCGTTGGTTGTTGCTCACATCTGAACCAACACAACAAGTAATTTCCCCTGCCCCTAATTATTACTCATTCAACTCACGGAAAGAAAAAGAAAAAAGAAACTTTAACATTTAACAATCTTATCGGCATTAAACAGCATTGTAGGGATAAATTGTTGATTAACTATATGCATGATTAAAATCCATTCAACACACAATCAGTGCTCGCTTAAATCATGAATTAATCAGAGTAAACGAATGAATACATGATGTCTGCTGGAGTCAGACAAAGGAATAAATAAAACCGGTACAGGAAGGTGGTGTCAGGGTTTGGCTGCAGACCTTTGCGGGCGGATACGTGCATAAGACCCCATTACAACAGAGCGCGGTTCGAAACACACATTACACGGAATAAAACCCAGGCTCGTTAGGGACTTGTCATGTGTAACCTGTAATCTGCAACATAACTACTCTTATAAATAAATGTCTTCATATTTCATTTCCAATTTTCCTCGATGCTCTTAGGCTTCACTGTTGCAGTAACAGGGGGCCAAGCCACTGGGAAAAAGGACATCCGTGCCACTATGCATGGGAGAGGCTGTTATGTAGGAGGATCTGTTGTGATTTACTAAGGCTAAAAAAAGCATGACCGTGTCGCAAAACACGACCTCAAAAGAAACCCAAGCTTTTGTTCTGTTTGAGATCAACGACCGTGTGGATCAGCCGTCGTTGCCGGTCTGTTTGTTTCGCGTTGTTGACGCATTTCGTCCGTGCGATGTCGCTCTGTCGCTCTGTCACCCGGTTACTTGGCCAGCCGCTTCGCCACGTCCTTGTAGGCGGTCTGGATCTCGGCGTCGACTGCGCACGTGTTGGTGAACTCGTCGCGTGTGTACGCGTTCTTCAGGTACCGCAGCACGCCCGTCAGGTCGGCGGGGACGTCGTAGTCGCGGTACTTCTTAGCGACGACCTGATGGAGCGAGCGAGGGAGGAGAGGAGGATGAGGAGGAGGAGGGTGGAGGAAATTAAAGAACAAGAAGAATAAGAAGAGGAAGATGGAGGAAGAGAAAGAGAAGGAGAATAAAGAACAACTATAAATTAGAAAAATAACAAAATTACGAAAATAAGGAAGTAGTTTACAAACAACTTACTTCAGGTTACGGAGTAACTGAACACAGTAAGTTCATTTTTAACAAACTTATTTCATTTTTTAACTCACTCGGAGGGGCTCAATCTTACACACTTGGCCTTTAAAACACGTAAAAAACAGACTGTGAAATTCCCAGTAACTTAGTGGCAGCAAT
>NC_044068.1:6846967-6929467 GCF_902167405.1 Gadus morhua
TTATTTTGATTATTTTATCTTTACACGCAAAGATGTGATAGCTGGCAATGAAAATTTTCTGTCCCAAGCTCTCCTTAACAATGCAATAATATAAAAAATTAAATAAAAAATAGTATAAGATAAGAGTAAACAGAGTAACAAAGAACCAAATAGTTTAAATACAACTAGAATAGTGTGTGTGTGTGTGTGTGTGTGTGCGTGTGTGCGCGCGCGCGCGCGCGCGGGCGTGTGTGCGTGCGTCCCTACCTCTTGAGGTCCACCGTAGTGACGTTGAACACAACCCCTTTCAGCCACAGGATCATGAAGAGTCTCTGGGAGAAAGGACAGTTCCCGATGCTCTCTCCATCGCTGCCAGCCTGTACTCAACGCACACACAACCACACATGCACACACAAACACACACACCAAACACATGCACACACACAGGATTACTGAAACACGCCATTAGGGCCAGCGTGTCTGCAAATGTCTCTCTCTTGCACTCTCTCTGTCCCTCTATCTCTCTCACACACACACACACACACACACACACACACACACACACACACACACACACACACACACACACACACACACACACACACACACACACACACACACACACACACACACACACACGTGATTCGGATCACTGACAGCCTCTGCTTGGTTTAAAGATGGATTGATGCATACGGTAGGATAATATTATTAGTCGCACAGTACAGCAGTATTACATTTGAATAATGGTCAATTTGAATACAATGCAAAGCCAGTCAAATATCCAGTTTCCATTTTATGGAAATTCATATTGATATGAAATATGACATGATATTTTATTCATATACTTATGTCTTTATGTCTTTGCATATTTATTATTATTATGTACTAATGTATTTGTCTATAATTGCATTGCACGTCAGGGGATGTGGGATAGGATTTGGTTTCCAGGGTTTAATCTGAGCAGCTCATCATTAGGGCAACAAGGCTTCACCAGGGACATGAAGGTCTTTGTGGCCAGTGACCAATGTGATAAACGATGCGGCATCAGACTAAAATGTGGCCATAGTCCTCACAGAGAAACTGACCGGTCGGCGGTCCTGACCAGCTCGACCGCAGGTCATAAACAAAGCCACGGTTTGGATCCCGACGGGGGCTACCTCTGCTGAGAACATAACTCACTCATGGTGACCGTACCATGCTTTGGATAAACGCCTTCATCACCTGGCCGGTCTATAAATGGACTGCAGTGGCCCGTGTTCTGTTGCATGGGGACATGGACCTAGTCCTCATTTTGGGAGTGACTATGAGGCTAAAGGGATGAACGAACGGGTCATGGAATGGATGACCTTTACCCGACAGTCACCCCCTTGTTTTGACTCATTTCACAATGACCCTCACATCACACGTGAGGGCAGCCGGATACACGCTCGTCAGTTCAACCTGCAGTGCAGTGGACCGTACCAACTGGGAAGGCTGATCCACTCGTCCAACATCTGGGGGGTCAACACGTCCGCTGGGGGTCAAATTTGTGCCCTTTATGCATCTTCCAGGCTCAGAATGTCATGATCCAGAATCCGATTAAATAATTGGAAGCGAATTATTACGCAAAGCACCATTTAATTATAATAACACTCAACAAAACTTTAACCAATTAATTTGATTCAAAATAGCAAGGAATTAAGACCGGCAGAATTTGATACTACATTACTTTAACGATGGTGCAAATTATGAATCGTTTTTAATTCATCAAGAGGCACCTATTTTTATAATAACAACCTATTATTAAAAAGAATGGTGGAATTTCATAGAACTACAGTGCTACTATGAGGGGTAGCAGTGCTCTACCACTAAGGGTACTCCCATGTTTTCTGTGCACACAGGGGCCGAGCACGGACACCTAATCAGGTGGACCTGCTGAATAATACATTGTGCTTCCATTAGCAGGTTCGGCGCCCAGTAGGGCAGCGGGTCACAGATCCTGAGGGGACCTCAGTCACTCCACACAACAGAAATGCCCCCATGTCCCATGTTCGGGGGGGGGGGGGGGGGGGGGGGGGTACAGCACACAGGTCAATGCCCACTGGGTTAAGTCAACCGGGGATGTTATTGACTAGGTTTGGCCTGGGTTGTTGTGGCTTATTTGAGCGGTGTTGGGTGGAAACACTACTGTCTGTGTTTAGGACTTTGAGGAAGAGAGGGAATTGGCTCCTGAGCTACGATGTGTGACTTGCTTTTCCATGTTATTGATTTATTCCTGGCTTTGTTATTATTACGATTGAAATAATAATAAAATCAATGTAAATCAATGTTGTAATTTTCCCTCCCACTTTCACATTGCCTACAGCCTGGTATCCAAACCACACAAAATGTTTTTGTTTTTTCTTTCTATCAGCAACAGTTTAAAAATAAACCCAACACGTAAGTGAACATATATTGGTAGCATACATAACAGTGTGACCACAGCTCTTGCTAGCAAACACCAGAAAGCAGCCGTGTTCATCCAAAAGTAGCTGAGCCAACTGTATACGTTTGCCAGCCATTGACTGAGCTGTGTGCTGGACTCGGGGCTCTGTGTGTGTGTATTGTGGTGTTACTGGACTGAATGGGGGAAAAACAATAACCAGCTGTCCTTGATAATAGCCAATCAACATCTAGAACCCAGGGGGACAAAACACTCTCTCACATACACACACACAAAACACACACACTCACGCACGTGCACACAAAGGGCACTGCGTGCGGGCGAGCGAGCACAGAGGTACACAAACACTAGCACCCACCTATGAGCTAGGTAACAATCCATCCATCTATCCATCCATTCATGGACTCATCTATCATCCATCAACCCCCCTACCCATCCCTCTCTCCGTCCCTCCATTCATCTATCCATCCATCCATCCCTCCACCCCCTCCTCCTATCGATTCATCAGTGTCTACCCCAGGTCATATTACTATGGGCATTGGTCCAGGTTTTGTCTATCAACACTAGTGGACCAGCATACGTGTTTGAGGAACGTAGGAAACCATAGTGCCCAGGGAAGACCCACAGAGACAGGACCAATCTCAGGTGTTTCACCCTGGATATCTGAAGCTCTGGGTGAAGCCACCTTAGCACCAACTCCAAGCCCTATAAACTCTACAGGTGAATGTGACAGTGTATACTACTACAGCTGTATACAATGGAAGGTTTTTCTTCCGTGCAATTTTTACATATAAATAGGAAACCTCAGTACTTAGCTCACAAGAGTGATTCTTTATAATAAGAAAAGTCAACAAATATATCCTTAAAACTCATGATACATGATGAAGCATGCAGTAAAATATATCATTATAATTCTTGCCTCCTGCCATCGAAGCAAACTGTGTAATTATAAACCCTTGCCCTAGCCAGAGACTTACAGCTATGTACAGAAGTGTTTATTACATACGCTGACTATTATTCACTTTACAATTTGATTACTCCCATCCACTGGTAGACTTTATTCACAGTGTTGCTAGCCTAGAAACATATTTCCACCGTGGGGTGGGGATGTCAAATGTTCATCATGTGGTATTAGGGAATCAGTTGTAAGGAACATTCACACTTCATCGAGGTCAGATCTCTGATGGCCACCTGGAGAGACCTTTATGTGTTGCTGCTACCATGAAAACCCCAAATGCTCTTCGAAAACCTCAACTGTTCATAGAAGTTCAAATAAACATTTGCCTAAGAGTATATGGGGTGAAAATGTCAAATCATAAATACAGAGAAAAACCTAAATCATTTGTCGACACAAACTCCCGTTTTCGTAGCTGCCCGATTCGGTTAGAAAGTGTCTTGTAGTGGAAAGGCTGTGATGCAATCTAATTGTCTTGATGATCCTCCCTCTGGGGACCTGACTACTGGCTACCAAACTAGCGGGTTGGCTGATTCCACCTGCCGCGCCGGCTAATTGGCTCATCCTCCATGTTCTCTCACCTGCGTACAGTTCACCTGCCTCAGGTACTTTTCATCGCCTCTACCTTTCCCCTAGAGACAGGTGGAGGGGTTGTTAAACCACATGGGCTGTTAGAGTATTAAAAACAACACGCTGGTACATTAGGTAGCGCTTTAAGTACAATGCAGTCACTGTGGAGGCAGATCTGAGTTCATTTAACAGCTCTGTACTAAACGTATTAAGTTTAGTAGAACTCAGCAGAACTGAGTTTACAAGATCTATATGCTCTGTACTAAAGTTAATAAGTTTGATGCACATCCTTATTAACTTCCTCCTTGGCTCCATCATCTTTATTATTTTATTTTTCAAAGGCTTATGCACTATCCCCCGAATGCTAAGACTAAAGCAATAGATACAATCCGGGAGAACGATCCCATAAGAGAAGGTTGATCGTGTGTAAACGATAGGGACCAAGCAGCGGCCCATGATGAACACATTGTGCCCTGGATGGCTCGTGGTTACAGCGCCAGGGATCGCTGTCACCCTCGCACACGCTCTGTCAAGCGCTCAGCCCGGCCTACGGTGTAACCCGACCAGAGCTATTGGGTTGCACACACTTTCCAATACACACACACACACACACACACACCGACCGGCTCCCTGTATCCCCTATCGACACCATAGGAATGATGTCGAATAAACTCCACCACGACCGGCCCCAGCACCACGAGCCCTCAACTCATATCTTGTCTTACCTTGACAAAGAGCTCGATCTCCGGGTCTCTGTCCGGATCATCACAAGACATGGTACCCCTGCTCACAGCCTTTCCGGTGACGTTCTGAACACAGCCCTACACAAGACTTAAGTCCTCAGATTCAGCGCGGGAAAGGTCTACATCCTCGATCAAGGGGAAATCCCTGAGTGCTTGTTCCTTGATCTTGGAATGACAGCAATGCGTTCCTTCAGCAGCTGCCAATAAGTGCCTTAATGGACTTCCTCCTATCCCTAGACTCTGTGGCTCCTCTTGCCCGGGTTTTTTGGTGTCCTGCACAGGTGAAGCGGGGAGAGGGAATCCGGACGCAGGCAAAGCAGGTGGTGGTCCGCGACAGAAGACGGAGCCCTGGGCTTTGATTTGGCCGGAAAGCAGGGCTACAGCTGTGGACTGGAGCTGCCTGCTCACTGACAGGCAGTGCTGAACAGGTGTCACCCTGAGGGAGGGAGGGGAGGGAGGGAGGGAGGGGGGGGGGGGGGGGGGGGGGGGGGAGGGAGGTGGAGTGGGAAAGGGGGTGTGAGGGGGATGGGGGTGGGTGGAGCCCGGTTGCACTGGACCGTCTTCTTATTTCAGTTATATTTTCTACTTCTTACCAAAGTCTATAATTTTGGTTCTGCACTATTGTGTGTGAGCAAAGTCCAAAAAAAGATTAAAAAAAGACTAGTCAACTTTATTTGGCCAATGATTTGTGTACAGTGTGTGGTGCGTGTGAGTGTTTGCACGTGTGCTTGCACATGTGTGTGTGTGTGTGTGCGTTTAGGTTGTTTTCTTTTCACTAGTGAAAACCAGAGGAAGTCTTCCACGTGAATTATTGATGCTATGCTTTGGTTTTAACAAGACTTCTTTTGGTTTAAAATTGTATCTTGTAAGAGCCCATATATTGCTACTTAACTGAAGCACATCATAAAATCACTAATAGCCTCATGACGATACGAATGATAATGTACTATACCAATGATTTAATTGTAAGAGTTTGCAGTTTTCCCAAGAGGAAACCTATAAACATAATACATCGGGGCTGGTGGGACTGGTGAACCGGAGCTGTCATTACTTGAAACCCTTCCTAAATACACAACAGCGCCCTCTCCTGGCAGACACATTAAAGGGACGCACAGAATTACCTTCTCACTCCTAATTGCTCCTTTATATGGGGAGTAGAGAAATTCACTGAACTTCTATTCCTGTACTGTGGCTTCACAAACCTCTGACTTGTAATATAATTTTCGAGATGAGCCTTCCTAATTGCTTAAAGCATAGGGTTGCCTAGGTGATTGGTAAAACTATAATTTTCCTATTTTTACCGGAACAGACAAATTCGCTGTTCAGTTTGAATGGATTCAAAAGGACCATGAACGAAAATAATTACAAAAGGCTATCAGAAACAAATTTGGATGACTGTAGATCACAAATGCACTAATCTCACTCCGGGAACATTTTTTAAGAAAAGGTGAAAATGTTCAGAACCACCTTTACCTCGTCAAAATGTTAAGGCTAATCATTCACCTGCCTGTCGATCAGTAACAGAAGAACCTCTGTCTCTCCTGGGCTACATAGACAAGGGTCTTTGAACCCTTCTGGGATAAATCCGTACAATAGCTCTGGGCCAGCTATCTCATGAGCTAAAGTTCAGCGCTGTGTGGATGTGCACAGACTATCCTGGCAGAAACGGCATAACCTTGAGGTCACAGGAGTAAAACTAGTTAAATAGTTAGACCACAATGTCTGTTTTGTAAAATACGATAGGAGAAATAGGGTTGTGTTGCGCAGCCATGCGGGTCTTTCGTGAAAAACTGCATTGTTAACTTATCTCTTCTTTGATCTAAGGGGATAGGCAAATATCATGGGTTCACTGTTATCAGAGAACAGGTATATAGGCTGTATACAGGCTCGATAAGCCCGTCCCCATATCCTAGAACTTTATCATTGCAGTTTATAGACACTAATGCATCTTGAACACTACACACATGTTCTTACATTATTATATTACATTAAATTTGACCTCAACTGTTCAGCTTGTTATGCTTCAATTTTGTCTGTCCATTACAGCACCCATGAACCTCCTTACCACCCCTGGGAAGAGGGATCCCTCTTTCTGCGCTGTCTCCCATGATGATTAAGGGAGGTCATTTTTTTATTATGGGGATTATGGGGAGGGGGAAGAGGGGGTTAAGAGCGTTGTCATAAATGTGGCGGCCTGTGAAACCCTTTGAGACTATCACTAATCCTATCCTATATGTGTTTGGATATTGGATAAGTATATCAAAATATATCTTCAATTGTGTATTCACTCACCCACCCAAGCCTCATAAGGATCTTTGTAAATCGAACGCATTTTAAACCCAACTGCTCAATAATAGCAGGTAAAAATCGTTACTCAGTGCCAGTTTACATCCACGTTCTGTTCAAATTACTTTTAAGCATTCAGTCACTGAAAGCAAGAGTTATAGCTTATGGCTACACTTTCGAATGTAATGGGTGTTTGGAATCTGACCGCACGTGTTTGAAGCCTCTTATGCTGGAAGGACATAACAAGGGTGTGTAGAAGTGTATATTTTCAACCTCTACAGGTAGATTAGCCCTTTGAAGTGATTTTTTTTTTCATATTTGTAGTGGGATGTTAGTGACTTCATCTGTAAATGATTCGGCATTTTTCAGTTTACTATTGAAACAACTACATTCATTGTTAGAGGCATATTTTACCTACCTTACTTAATATTATTTATGAAATCTGATGCATTTCTTTGAAAGCTTGAATTACATCCTTTGGCTATAAAAGCAGAGTTGACATGAAACTCGGAGAGGATCGCATTCACCCTGACTTTGTCACACACTCACAATCAGCAAAGTGACCCCTGGGCCAGCAGATTACAGAGAGAGGCCGGCTTTCGGAATAACAGGAAAACACACAATAGCATTTACTCAGGCGTAAGGTTTCTATGGTCACCTGTACGGTGACCAAGTTAATTATTACATTAAACCGCAGGTAAAAAAAAAAACATGTCAAAGACAAGTGGGCTCCAGACTCAAAGGCAAACTTTACACACACTTTTCCACTTTCTCTCCTTTATATTCGGTAACGTAAATAGCTTACTTTGTGTTGCAATGTTGCTTATTAAATCTCGTCCACTTCCAGAATGAGACACTCCTGGGTAGCCAATAGCCCAAATGACCTTAGGCCCAGTCAACGTTGGCCTAAAGGTCATGCCTTTTCCTCTATATCTTCCCCTAATGTATTTAGGCCAAGGACGTCCCCTGTCTTTGGTACAATTACATAATTAATTTGACGCATGGTTACATATTGTCTCAATAATAAAAGGAAATATTGTGTTTGATATTGGTATTAGATAAATTATGGAAAACTATTTTTTCGGTTGGGGTTGGGGTTTTGGTGTGGTGTGGTGTTGTGATGTGTTTGGAAATCGTTTTATAATAGTTTTTATATTTACCTTGACAAAAAGAGATATGTCGGGCTGTTCGGAGTCTACTGCCAGAGCCGCGCTGGTCTCGTCCAACGTGTCGTTCTCCAGAGTTACGAGGCTGAATCCGCTTGTCTCCTCCGCCTCTGGAAGGACCTGCTCAGCGTCGGGAACGCATGCCACCACCGCCACATCTTCTTCTGGTTCTGGTTTTTCCACGGTTCCTACCACTACGAGCGGGATCGGAGGATCTTCACACGGATCTCCGTGTGCATCGGAAGATGCTGAGGAGGACCGTCTCGAGCCGGTACCCTCTCCATCTCCTACCGCCTCCTCCCCACCTTCCGTCAATCGCAGTTCCTCCATCTTCGCCTCCACTTGTGAGTCCTCCACAATTGCCTCCACTTGTGGCTCCTCCACCTTCGCCTCTACTTGTAGCTCCTCCACCTTTGCCTCTTCTTGTGGCTCCTCCACATTCACCTCTTGTTCCTCCTGCGCCTTCGCCTCCACTGGTTGCTCCACCTGCGCCTCGACTTCTTGCTCCTCCACCTGCGCCTGCACTTGTTGCTCGACCTTCACGTCCACTTGTGGCTCCTCCACCTTCGCCTCTACTTGTTGCTCCACCTGCTCCTCCTCGTCCACCATGATGGTGTCTCTGGTGTCTATGTAGTCGGGCGATGAGCGCTTCTCTTCTTCCACTTCGACTGGAGGAGCGCTGACCTGCTGTTCCTCGCTGTTGGACTCTCTCAACTCCTGGGCGTCTCCTGGGTTCTTCTCGCACACCGGCGCTGGGTTCTTGTGATGATCCGCTGCTTTTTCAGAAATATTGATTTCATCACTGATCCTCTCGCTTGCGTCTTCCATGTTCGTTGGGTTATGCTGATGTGAAAGTAGAAACCTGCAATTCAGTTGTTTGCAGTAGTGGTAGTGAAGCGGCCAAACTAAGGCGAATCAAAGTCATAAGGGTTACACACACGCGCTAACACACTCATACACTACCCGAGCTGCCACGTCCCCGAATGCGCACACGGTCGAATTCCAGGGATAACTTACACGAGATCTTTGAGCCTTCGAGTTAACAGGTGATTTATGCAAATGAAGGGGGCTTGGCTGTTTTAATGGTGCCCCCTCCCCGCACACACATAAACACATCGACCATTGGGATCAATTAAAACTAAGTATATCGTTACTTGGTTTCACATTAGTATTTTATTTCTGACCAAATCGATTAACAGTGCAAAGAAATCAAATTTATCTGTGGGTAAATATTAAATTCAAAGTTAACGTTCAACTGACAATCTACTTTTAATACATGGGTATATTTCAATTCTTCGTTAATTCTCATAAAATTAGCATTTTTATATAAATATCAATCTAACTTAGCAAAAAGTATATCACAGTGGTGTCTGTCCTTTTTGGCACAGGTTATGTGTTATGCATTTTAAACTTCAACCAATTAATTTGAAAATATTTTTTTCTTTTACAAAATAGTAAGGAATTAAGACCGGCAGAATTAGATACTACATTACGATAGTGCTAATCAGAAAGCTTTTTTTTTTATCCAGAGGCACCTATCTTTAAAATAATTACCTATTATAAAAAAAATGGCGGCTACAGACAAGCAGTGCAAATGACAAATGACCCTAAAGCATCCTGACACCACCTTTGCGTTTCATTTTCCATTTCGATCCTTTTAGTGCAAATCAGGGGAACAGCTCCTGCAAATCATGCCTATACAGTCTTCTCAACCAAACAACCAAAACACTTTTTCAATCACCTTATACGACAAAATACTGACCATTGCACTTCACAGTTCACCAAAAAATGGCTGTGGTAAATGACAGCCAAAGCACAAACACACGGGCAACCACAACTATCTTCAGTACAGAAATATGCCCGGGAACACAGAAAAAAAAAACTCTGAAAAGAAACAATTCATGTCCAACAGACAAACAAACGAACAATTGCACACTTTAGAGATATGTCGAGTGCGAAGTTAAAAGGCAAATGGTAAATAAAAGGAACAATACTCAACCAAGAATACGACTCAACCAAGCAAATGAAAGGCTTCCTAAAAATACCACTGAATGAACAAATTGTGGCAAAAATAAATAAAAGCTTAGCTTGGGTATTTTCGTACCAATTTACATATCTGGTTAACATAACAATTGAAAGATGTCTCCTAAGACAAAGCAGGCAAGGAGCAGTTCAAGTGTAGTTGTGCCTTCGGGTTTAAACCGGCTAGGTTACTACATACTGGAATCACATGTTGTATATGTATGTAATGGCATTTTATAAATTTGTCAAATATGGAGACAAAACTGCCAACGTTGAGATGAAAGAGGGCAACCAATAACCCTAAATAAAAGTCACATTCAAAGAAAAGCAACTGGTGAGTCCTAAGTAAAGGTTTTGCTTTTTAAAACCCGTCCTGTCCCAGAAACCTACCCTAGCCACCCTTAGATCCACACTCATAGGCAGGCTGCATTCAATACCGCAGTGTCCCCTCAATAACAGCAAACAAAACAAGCGTTTTATTATTAATACAACACAAAGATAACATTAATAATAGTAGCTAGCGATGAGTGGGGCCAAGGAAGGGGCTTAGGAGCTGCTTCCAGGTCGAGGCAGAACTTTTAATTTTTCACCCTGCGCGTTTATTTTTGTTTTGCCGTAGCTCTACCGTTTGCCTCCGCCGGCGCTCCCGTTTACAAGTGGAGGTCTTCCTGCAGCAGGGGCTGGGACATCTCCCTGCTCTGCATGGGCAGCGTGGGAAGCTGCTTTAGCGTCACCTGCTTGACAAACACCATGAGGAAGCCCAGCACCATCACCACGCCCAGCAGGGAGCCCACCGTGGGGGCGTAGGAGTAGCCAGGGGTGACCCCTCCTGGTGGGCCACTGCTGCTGCTGGGGCTGCCGGTGGGGCCGGCGAAGGGGGCCTGGGAGGGCCCCACCACGAGGAGGTCCTGGACGTTGGCCAGGGAGCCGTTGTTGGGCAGGGGCCGCAGGGCCAGGATGTGACACATCAGGGGGTAGAGGTCGACGGAGCGCATGGAGTGCTTCACGTAGTTCTGCCGGAAGGCGGGGCCCCGGGCCAGGAACACGGGGTGCATGTTGGGTAACGAGTTGTTGTAGCCGTGGTTTCCCACTGAGAAAAGAAGAGAGAATGGCCCCGTTGAAATCCGTTAAAGTACATCCAGTAGCCGACAAGGATATCCACTGACACACTCGCAATCTACCGTGAATGCAAGGCCTTGGTTACACTGGTTGTTTCTGTGTATGTGTTTGCAATTGATAGCTGCATAGTTGTTTCCCATCCCTTAGGGGGCGCTCTACGGCACCCGTTAAGGTTAAGCTGTAACATTGTTCTCCCCAGAGTAAATCAGAGATAATTGGTTATCAATGTCTCGACCTGAATTCTTGTGTCGCTCCATTACTAAGAAGTTATCCATATATTATTATGAGAACATAATATAAATTGGCGATGACGGTATCGTCATAAATTCTACTCAAAAAGGGGCGGTGAAAGTCACGCTGGGAGGGAATTTTAGACGACAAAAACATCCACACTAACGTGCAGAAGTAGCTCATCAAGCAAAGGTCGCAGTTGGAAAAGAGGTGAGTTGGCAGAAAGGCCAGCCTGGCCAGAAAGTGAAAAATAGGACATCCCATTACTAAGAAGTTATCCATATATTATAATAAGAAATTATGGTTTCATTGCAACTTTAATCATCCGATCACGGCTGGACCACATTCAGATTAGACTTCATAGGTGCCTACCCCGAGCCTGCCAGGATTCTCGCGGTATGCCTGGTATGAAAAGGCCGCTTCCAATATTTTTGCAATAGAAGACGGTTGAAAATACGCCATTGATGTTTAACCGAGACTCTGTACCACGTCAACTTCATGGTCGGATGACACTGTCTGTTACAGGCTGAAATACATGCAAGTCAAGGCGGTCTGAATTTTCTCAGATATCTCGATGCGATGTACTACATGAATTCCACGCTCCCTCACTGCATGCCATTTCAAACAGCATCGACAACATAAGGGTTTTATCTTCCACCCAGAGGCATTTCATTTGACCAGGAAGTATTTCGGTGGGGAAAGCGAAATCCGACCGCAGGTCATGTCCCCCGTGTTCACATTCAAGTGTCTAGTACGGACGTCAGACCAGTTTGCATAGTTTGATTCCACACACAAAGCCTGACATTAAATAGGACACATTTATCAAAGATGAATGTTTAGACTGTAATATTCTGTGGCGTTTTGACAATGTTTAGGAATTAATATAGTTGAAGAAAGATTATTCCCAAAACGAAGAATAGACATCTTGTGTAAAAATCTTTTGTTTTTTTGGTAAATCTCAGAGCTCATTTGAGTGTGCTCTGATCCATGGCAAGCTCCATGTGTGCTATTCTTAGCTTGTACAGAGACATCGCTGCAACAGAGCTGAGATAACGAGACAGAACTACAACTCCCATGTCAGGCTTAAGGAGGGGGACCCAATATACAGCAGAATATATGATATTTGGTAGAAAGTCTTTCATCCCAAGGGTCCTTCAGCTATAGCACCCAACGCCGAGTGCATTGGGTGCGCTGGGGAATCAAACACCCCACAGCCGAAGTGTCGGGCACCAAGCACACAGTGTGAATGTCTCTTCATATTTGCAGCGTGACCCAAAACATAAATAGAGTCACATTGCAAAGCAGACAGAGCTTAAATGAAGCGCCGCTGTATTTGATCGCTTGCTGTGTACAGGAGCCAAGTCTACTTTGGACCTGAATATTCAAAAAACACTATTTATGGGCTGACTCTGTCCCGCCAGAGACTTGTGCTTCCGAGCCATGCTACACACGGACAACATCAAAGGAGGCCTCAATTCAACACGTGCATAAGGAGGACCGGGGCTGGTGTAACGTACACATGAAGGTCCCGCTCCGGTTCTGTACGATGGTCCAGCCCTCCTCCGCCTCCAGGAGAATAGGCATGATCCGGTCATTGTGTCTGTAGTGGAAGTATTCTGGGATGTCCTCCTTCTTGTACACGTTCAGGTGAGGGTTGGCTTCCAGCAGGGAACTGTACACCTCCTCCAGCCTCCCTGAAGGAGGGAAAACATCCACTGGGGTTAGTGTTGTTGTGCGGGGCAACAGTGCTGGGTTACAGGTGTTCCAGGGGCCTGGGAAGCAGGAACTAGAAATGACAAAATACCGACAACGAGCCTGGGCCAAGAAGGAAATCAGACCCCACTAACACAACAACTGGCAGGAAACATAACCCTCAATTTCATTGATATGTGTTAATCAACAACATATTTTGGATGCCTATTATCCACTTGGCTGAACATAAGTGCTACAACGATGGTTAATGAATAGCGCATGAATAAAAGATAGATTGTAACATTTTCTACTGCAAAAAAGGGAAAAGACTATACCGCAGATATCTGCATGGTCGTTCCGACTTGTGAGCCAACAATAGAATATCTAAAAGGGGGCTGTAAGTATTATTTGAATAATTTATTAGAAAAAGCATGGCCATCTGTCAGCTATTGGCAAGTGAAATGCGCTGGGGGAATATGTCTGAGCCCGCCTCTGTATGAGCCCATTTCGGATTTTAGACAGCTCCAGGCCCATTCTCCTTCCTGATTGGTTCAGGGAATCTATCTTGCCTGTCAATCACAGGTGTCAATGGCGGGGAGGGACCATGAGTGCCTGATTTCAAAATCAGGCACTTATTTTCCAATCCTTTCTGCTGTTTACCACTCTCAAACCTGACCGACAGCACCTTTAAATTTCACCAAGAGAATGTATTCCTTTAAACATGAGGGGCTGCAAGGAATTAAGAGTTAAACCACACGTTGTGGTCGTTGTTGCTCCAGAGCCTCTCCTATTGTGAGGGTATACTGAAACAAGCTAAAGGCGTACCTTCTTTGGGCAGCAGCGCCACCACTGGGCTCTTGTCCACCCAGGTGTACCAATCCCTGCTAACGTACTGGTCCAGCTCTATGATCTTGTCTGGGAACAGCTGGGTCATGCCATGGTCGCTGGTCACGATGAGGTTCAGCCTTTCGTACAGGCGCGCCTTCTTCAGCTCGTTGCGCAGGAAGCCCAGCTTCTCGTCGATGTCCACGATCACCACGTCCATCAGGGAGCTCTCGGGACCCAGGTTGTGGCCGCTCTCGTCCGGCTCCTCCCAGTAGAGCACCCCGAAGTCAACCGCCTGCTCTTCGGGCGCCGTGAACCACTCTATGAGCTTCCTCACGCGGTCCTCGAAGGGCATCGAGGCGTTGTATTCGAGGTAGCGCGTGGGGTACTCCCCGTGGATCTTCACGTCCGACCCTGGCCACATGGCCGCGCCGCTGCGGCCTCCCGCCTTCTGATTGGTCAACCACAGCGGCACTCCCTGCTCCCACCACAGCGGGTCGTAGATGCTGTCCGTCTCCATGGAGAAGGAGCGGTTGAGCGCGGGGTCGAACATCTCGTTGGCCACGATGCCGTGCGACTCGGCGTTCAGGCCCGTGACCAGGCTGTAGTGGTCGGGGAAGGTCTTGGTGATGTAGGCGTTCTCCACCACCTCCACCTTCACGCCCTCCCGCTTCAGGGCGAGGAAGTTGGGCGTGGGCACGCGGTTCACATAGTCCCAGCGGAAGCCGTCGAAGGACAGGAGCAGTAGCTTGGGCTTGTCCACCACGCCCTCGTCCCCGCCGCCGTGGTCCTTGCGTCTGTGATGGCTGGCGTTTTGCAGCCACACCGGGCCTACTAGGAGGGCCCAGAGGCAAAACAGGTGGCAGGAGGCTCCACTCAGCAAGCAGCTCCGCATGGCGGACCTGGTGTCGAAGGACTGATGCCCAGCTAGTCACTGAGGTGAAGGGTATTCTCGCAAGGTATAGTCCCGTCCGTGTCTATGTGTACGCCTGTGGATGAGACACATGTCACCCACACATGTTGACAGTCAACATTCTGTTTTCCTTTAGCTCTACGTAGAAGGGGCAGGATAGACCTGCTTACTCAAGGTTACATTTATAATAAAGGCAAAACTGTATAGTCAGGGCACAGGAAATTGGCAGGCTAATGACGTCATAGACTTGTTTGGCAGATTATCGAGATTGCGTAGTAATTTAAGAGCAACAAAAACAAAATATATATCGATCTATATTTAAATGCTCTTCACAGAAGGCGGAAACATATATGTAATATCTGCGACAATATCAAATGCTAAAGGAGACACAGACGAGGAAGATGTTGTTAGCAAACAAGGCTATGCTAAACAGCTCCAGTTCCTCACGTAACGACAGAACAAAAGAGCACAATGAGATCAAATGACGTCCGTTTAAAACAAAGACACTGAATCGCCACTGTCAGACAACATGCCACTAGTCGTCACGGTCAATCGTAACGCAAACTGACGCCATGTCAACAACGTAGCATACCTTGTTATCCTAATCTCCACGTCCCCTGCTTAGCTCTGCACACAAAGATAAACAGTCAGGCCGGTTATTTCTGCATAAGGAAGTCCCGCCTATTTAAAGGGTTATAACCTCAAATCCAAAAAACGAAAAACCCACACTGGTGTTCTTTACGGAAAAGCGATTGACATATGCATCCCCCGAAATGCATACAGCTGATATCGGAGTTGCATAGTACTGAATCTCATTGCGATGTACTGTGTGAGCAGGTTGCAATGATGTAATGCAGGAGAAGAGGAGGAGGGGGCGGGGTAGAGATGCTGGGAGTTGGTGGGGGCTTGTTGTCTGCTGTTATAAATGTAAATCGTATGCGAGTTGGCTAGAAATGAATGTCACAAAAATGCACGAGTATTCTAAAGGTTTTATGGTAAGGTTGTATAGGATATGTGTACTATAGGCACTGCTATATATTGTCAAAAAACAACAACGCAACACGTAGGATTCAGTCATGGCAAATAAATAAATAATATTTGACCACGAGATGTCAGTCCAGTGCTGTCTCGGAGAGACAGAGCTTTGAGTACAACTACATCATTTCGAGAGTGGCATGGACCCTCTGTCGCATTCACTTAATCTAAAATAGATTTATGTTATTTTGTTTATTTTGGTAAAATATTATCTTTTGAAGTAATAGGCTACCCTTTTGCATTCGTTTTTATATAGGCCTATATTAACATTTTATTACCCCATGACATCTAAAGTAGATTATTTTATTCTTGGGCACATATTAGTAGATAGATTGTATGTGATTGACAGAGCTACCCGTCTTCAGAGGGTGGTGTAACCTAACTACAATCTAATGTCCGGGGCTAGGTTGCTGTCTCTTTGTATTCCCCTTATGACCTCAGGCTCACGGTATTTAATACTCCTTACCACAGTCCCTCAAGAGTGCCCGTATTGGATGCTTATCCTCCTTTGGTATATAAGTACAATAACTGATTGGTTTTTTTCGCAGTGTCCTTCAACTGAGATGATTTGATTGATCAATTTTAGTCACAGATGGATGCTTCTGCATGGCCACTCCCACTATGATGTCACGAACAGATCGATTGTGCCGGACCTGGTAAAATAGCAGGAATTCGTTGGATGGATTAGGGCAAAATGGATTGCTTGTTGTTTCATTGTCCTTTCACTGACCAATAAATTTGATTGCACAAATCGTACGCATCTGCTTCAGAGTCTTCCCAGACAATGTGGGACAGTGTAACGCAATTTGTATTTTGATTCCTCCAACAATAAGTTAACCTTGTTGATCAGTATTCAAAAAAACATACAATTTAAAAGGCTTTAAAGGTTAGTTGATAAAGGACAAAAAAATCGAATTTTTCAACGAGGATCCTATTTATTAAACAGACACTTGCATTTAGAGACACACTAAACATCTGTCACTGAGTAAAACACATATTTTGTAAATAGAGGTAAAGTGTGTGCAGCACTGGTAAAGCTTGTGTGTATGTGGCTTCTCTGTGTGCAACAAGTATATTTCTCTTTCTATGATCATGTTAGTGTGCTAACGTTGTTGTGAATTTCCTCATGTGTGTGTCGTTTTTTCCCAGTGTCATTGCACGTGTGTGAATCTCTTTATGTGTGTGGATGCATGCTTCTCTGTATGTGTGCATGTGTGTGTGGATGTGTGTGCATGTACGTGTGCATTTGGCCCTGTATGTGTTTTTGTTATTAGGTGTGTGTGCGTGTGTCTGTGTATATTTCTATGTGTCTGTGTCTCTTTGTGTTTCCTCCATGCCATTTAAGCTGACAGTGCACTGTATGGGTCTATGTGGGAACTGTGTTGAGTGTTTCATACCCGTGTGTGTTCTGGGTGAAAAAAGCAGGCCTCTGTATTGGGGGCAAAAAAGCCTTGTCTTTGCGGGCTCTTTGACTCTCCATTGTGATGTCACAAGGGGGAAACCTTTGTTGAATTGTTGAAATAATGCCTATATTGTGATGTGTGCAGTGATGATTGTCTGTTTTTAGCATGGATGTGATGCAGGTTAAGATGCCTTTAATGGTGGGCGATTGATTGCCTATACGCTTAAGGTACCTTACCTTTGGTTGTAAGCGTATTTTGGGATGACAGGCCTTGCTATTAACCATTTGTTTATTCCATGACGTGAAACCGTTTAAGATTTTGACTTAAAAATGGTTCAAGTATGACAAATGACAAAATTACGTTTCGACCACCTCCCCACTGTTTCAATTCTAATGGAGTGGAGTTAAAGATGTTTTGCGATAAAAGGGGAACAGAGAAATATCAACAAAACAAACATTTGATAAACTTTGTATTGGTTGGCAACTGTCATGATCAATTGGGTTTTCATATTGGACACAATTAGCCCATATTTGAATTATAATATGAACCAGCTCACTCAAATAATAAATAAAAGTAGTGAATGGCACATACGCTACTTTTATTGAATATTAGAGTATATATATATATATATATATATATATATATATATATATATATATATATATATATAAACAGAGTCATTTGAGCTTATAACAATTTGTCATCAGATATGATAAAACATCATCATAAACTTCACAGGCCCACAAAAAAAAATTCAAATGGGTCCTACTCATGGCCCTGCGTTCACAATGTACAGCAATACCACTAATTAAGACTGATGAAGTTGTCATGCACTATTATTATTTATAGATGATGATATTACATGATATTACATGTTTCATGCAGTCAGCAAACTATGATGCACTTAAAAGATACATACAGTTCTTTAAATCGGATTAAACTAGCAGGTGCTTCGACTTTGCACCATTGTAGATTCCATCTAGACATAGTCGCCTCGGTCTAGATGGAATCCAAATGTTCCTGTTAACCGACAAACGGATGGGTGACCTATTACAGCCCTCATTGACAATCCCTATTTAAAAATGACAACGTGACGGTCAAACGCGTGATTTGCCGGAAAAAAAAGATCCAGAAATGATAATGTTCTCGAGCCCTAGGTTACTGAACGTGACGGTTGCTAATGAAGTTTCCATTAGAGCTATATGTAAAGCAGAGCAGCAGGCTTTTGTGTTTTTAGAGCATTCTTTCTTTTCGATCATGTCCTCCAACACAACACCAGTACCCAGATCCAGCGAGAGACCCGTCCGCTCTTCCATCCGCTTGTGTCTCTTTCGACCTCCAGCTTAGATTTGCGTACACAAAGCGCGTAACCAATCGCTGAGTCCTCATGAAGCCCTCTCCGAAGTCTCGACCAATCAACGCGACGATGGTATTTACATACAGGGAGCGTGAACCAATCACAAGTCGCTACAGGGTACGCTTGTGACCGCTCCGGCCTATAGCCGGGCGAGTTTCACAGTTTAGGGGAGTGCATATCATTTACATATTATCGAAGGTGCTTAGATATTGATCCTGTATTTCGAGGTAGTTCAAACTGAGCCATTGGATCTCCGGTTTTACCTTCTCATTCGTCTGCGAGGAACGTTGTCCGCTAACAAAAATGCCTAAAAGAAGGGTAAGTAGCATTTTGGTGTTAATTCTCAAGTAGCGCAGTTTAGTTTATTCACTAGGATTTGACCAAATAGCGGTGCGCGATACTGTGACGACGATGAGCAGGTGAGGTGATGCCAAACTTTCGAAATCGACGTTTACAAACGGCAAGGTGCAAACCTCTACCGATGACAAATTCCTTTAACATTGATTTCCCCCCCGCCCCCCCCACACCTCATATATCTTATCCTGCCCCATGGGGAGCCTACTGTAAGATTAATGTATACTTTTCAATGGCCGATTTGGTCGTCGTTTTTTTTTTTTTATATATCTCCTCTTCCCTCTCCACCTCGCGCACGGGAACCGACAAACACGACCGGGTCTCGCCGAATAAGAGCAGCTTGTGAATTGCGCACCGGTAGCAAGCAACCTATGATTATGATAAATGAACACTGCTTAAGACGTTCCCATGGCAAGAATGTGTAATCCAACACCAAACGCAAACGCCACCTCTTTTCCTATTCCGTCTGTGATGATGATGACAAATGGTAGGCAGCAAACCCCGCCACACACACACACACACACACACACACACACACACACACACACACACACACACACATACCAAACACACACACACATATGCGCGCGCACACGCACACGCGCGCACACACACACACGAGCCGATGGAGCGAATCCATATCCAAAAAAAGCAAAGAAAGAAGGGATAATAGACAATGCAGCTGTGAAAGGGGGTCCGCGGCGCTATCTAAACAGCCTTTGCTCGCCGTAGTGTAGTGCTTTGTGTCCATATGTATGCTCGGCAACTGGCCTCTCTAGCATCTGAAATTGCTATTGTTTGCAGCCGTGCCTAGAGTCGTGCTTTTGAGGACAGAGAGGGGAGGAGTGGGATTTGGGGCGGAGGTCGTTGCCATGCAAATGATGCGCACGGGAAACCTGCAGGCTAAACTGACCTTTTTTTCAATATTTCTTCTTGTGTGTGGACAATCTTGTTGGGCTCCTAGACATCTTAATGGGTAGCCATCCTACCCATTAAGTATTCTTAAGCAAATCACCTGCTTGCTCCAAGAAGATTTGTGTTAATAACATACTGAGGGACTGACACACACGCACACAAATGTGCACACACACACACACACACACACACACACACACACACACACACACACACACACACACACACACACACACACACACACACACACACACACACACACACACACACACACACACACACACACACACTCTTAATACTAATCTAAAATAATATAATATTGTGTTGAAGTTATGTTGTACCACTGCTATAGCATATTTAAAAACATATTTACTCACTTCACAAATATACAACATTTTACAAATAGCTTCACTTTTCTTTTTAGTAAAGAAAGGAAAATACAACATATAATGGGATGATTTTGTAATAACACAAGACCAGTTTGTAACATGATATTTGTTGGCCAACATTTGCAAAGGCCCAAGGCTTAATTAATGACACACACACAAGCGTTCACACACACACACACACACACACACACACACACACACACACACACACACACACACACACACACACACACACACACACACACACACACACACACACACACACACTATTGCCCCTTGCAACATTTTTTAATCCGTCCCATACGTGGCAGTTATATATAGATAAATATATATATTTATATAAATATGTTGATATGATGTTGATGTGTCTCTTCAGTCGGATACTCCTGAGGAGAAGGAGTCCTCCAAAGTCACAAAGCAAGAGGTAAGTGGTTCACACTTTGGAGCGCCAGGGTGTGCAGCTGCTGTGTGTGTTTTTGAAGTGTTTTGATGTGTTTTCTTTTGCAAAAAAGTGTGTTTGTGTGTGAATACGGCGTGTCTCCAATGTGTGTGTGTGTGTGTGTGTGACAATAAGCACACCCACTGCTAAGTCCAATCGAGTGAGAAGGACACTCCATCTCCAGCTATGAAGCAGAAACACAAGCGCATATATGATCCTGAAAATGGACCCTAAAGGTACATCTGATATCTCTCTCTGCCTGTCTCTCTCTTCTGTCTCTCTCCCTCCTCCTTGCTCATCCCTTGTTGCGGTAGCCGACCAGAAGGTCAGAGAGACTGTCAGTGGTGAGTTGGATTCTCCCGCTCTGTCTTCACCCCTCTCTCTTTCTCTTTCCTCTCATCCGCGTACCTCTCTCCTCCCTGGGACACCCCTTGGACTCAGTCTTTCGGGGGACATTTGAATCCCTTGCTCTCGGGTCAATGTGACGACCCCGGAATTAAAAAGAAAACGAGTGAATCGGGTCGTTCACGTTCAAAACTTTCCCAGAGGGGTGTGTCCAAGGGCCGTATGCATGTCTTTTCTAGGTTGTCTCTGTCCCTTATATTTGTGTTGGTCTGTCATAGCAGAGCTGCACACTAATTAATGTGTACACTCCCACATCGCCCAATGCCAACATCCTTCACAATTGTGTGTTATCCATGTTTCAGTGCAACGTTTTGGTTTAGAAGTTGAATTGAACATGAATACATGAACGGAGGAGGTTTATGGACATTTTCCTGATAGTTCACAAATCAATATTTATTTTAATCATTATCTTGTGTAAACGGTTGTACGACCGTCACAGGAAATCGTTTTTGGTGTGTTATTAATTAGTTGTTGCGCAGCTCTGCTTGATGGGTAATGTCATGTCTTGTACCTCTGCTTCAGTTTTTTTGTCTTTTATCTGTTTGGGTCTTTTGTCTGTTTGGTCTTTTGTCTGTTTATCACTGTCGATCGGTGCATGCTGGAAGAATGTTTGAATGTATACCTGTGTCGAATCTATGCACATGCTGTGAAGATTTTGTTTAGTCCTTTCTTGTCTAACTACTCATGTTGTATTACTGTAAGTAGCACTCGGAAGTGCAAGAAGAAACAATAGTAGTAATGTTACAACTAACAATGGCGGTATATAGAAACAACAAAGAAAATAAAAGGCAGTCAATAAGAAATCATTTGATGCCAATTTTAAGCAAAATAGACAATGCAATTGTAGTCATTGCAGAAATCTCTTAACCACACAATAGTATGACACACACAAACGCACACACACACACACACACACACACACACACACACACACACACACACACACACACACACACACACACATACATACATACATACATACATAAACACACAGAGATAAGGAATTATCACATAATTGATCAATGGCCCATAGCGACAGAACATTGACCTCAGGCCAATAGGGTCAACAGCTTTTTTTGAGAAGCTGTATTTTAAAATCATTATTGAGAGATAATGAGAGCAGATCCACTTAAATGACAAGGCTGGCATAATTATATTCATATTACTTATAACAACATCGATATAACAGGCAATAGCGACAATGTTCACAGTCTCTACCTGCTTCATAGTATTGAACAGTAGGGTTGGACACTAGGTCGTACTTTTGTTGTGTGGAAACACATGAAGTCACATAGTTTTTAATTTGCTTTGGTCAGCGGAATCAATCTGGTAATTGATTCTGCTGACCAATCAACCACATTATATAGGGAGAAAGACACACATACCTCACAGATATTAAACATGTAGATTAGGGTAAAATACAGGCCAAGTGTTCCCCTGAAGGAGTATTCACTTTGGTAATCATGAACAAAACAAAACAAAAACTACAAAAACTTAACTACATGTGAAAAAACATTTTCATTAACTGATAACAAAAAAGTTTTTTTCCAAGACTAAAAAAGGTATTGTGTGTTTACAAAATCAACAAAATTGTTTCAAAATTATAAATAAAATGTCTTTAGTTTTTCGCCTTTGTCTATGTATTTCACTCATAATGGTATTCCTTTAGGCATACTATTATGAATGTATTATTACTATTAATTATTAATAGTATTTTGGGTGGATTTTAAATCTACCAATATTTTAGCTGTGTCAGTTTAAGCCAAACCTTTTATTGGGTTGCTCCAAAAATGTGTTTGTGACGTTTACAATCTCGCCCCTAACGAATACCCCATATTACAAAAAAAGAACACTCATACTAATAAAAACCAAAATACCATTCAAATCAAGAATTTTAAAAAACTAAGCTAAACTAGGTATGAAACGGCTCTGAATTTTTTTTTAACAGAAGTTGAAAGCAAAGTAGAAAATCAATGAAACATGACAGACAATATTTACCTTAGCATTGACTAGTAGGAAAAAGTTGCGTTATATTATGACGTTAACCAGGTATGCTTCACCTGCAGAAACCTGTTGCACCCAGGCCTGAAGTGAAGCCAAAGAAGGCAGAAAAGGCCGTCGTCAAGGTAACTCATATATACTCTACAAGGTTTTGTGAATCAACATGAATTTCAAGTTTTGCCTTAAAACTATGAATGTACATTGTAATGGTAGACCCATGTGAAACACAGACATACACGCACACACACACACACACACACACACACACACACACACACACACACACACACACACACACACACACACACACACACACACACACACACACACACACACACACATAAATAGCAGACATCAATTTCAAAGCAACTAACAACACTAAGTAACACTGTTTTTGGACAGGTGAGAAGGCTTTGCACTTTATCTGTTATCACAACAAGTTTCAACCCAGAAATAATTGTTTACACCTGTAATCTACATCACCCCCACACACACCCTATCTCTGTACAGAAGCCTAACCCTAACCCTGTTGAAGAGAAACCAGTGGGGAAGGCAAAGAAAGCAGTAGCCAAGGGCAAAACCGATGCTGGAGTTGCCCAGAACGGACAGGTCAAGAATGAGGTAGGAGATGGATTTCTTGGATTGAATAGACCTGTGAGTTTAGCGATGAGATGCAAGCTGTGCGTTTTATATGTATATCTTTTTTAATTGAATAAATAGTTTAAATGTTGCAAACCTCTTACACGGCTGGACTCCGCCCATACCCGTTTCTCAGTGACTTCATTCTAACCTTCAGATTAAAATCAGTGTTCCTGTCATCCATTCAATGATCTCTCTCACTCTTCTCTGCTTTCTTTCTCATGTCTTTTCCCACACAATGCATGTGCACACACACTCACGCACACACACACACACACACACACACACACACACACACACACACACACACACACACACACACACACACACACACACACACACACACACACACACACACACACACACACACACACACACACAGATCTATGTGTGTCGTCCCAGTGTAAGTGTGACTTTCACCAGAACCAGGGCTTCCTCCATGATGTCAGTGAGGGGTCAGAGCGAGACTGTTCGAGTCCAGGGTATGGTGTGGCGTGTGTGCGCGTGTGTGCTAATCCACTTAAGCGTGTGCGCTTCCACACTAACTCATTAGGGTCTACTGCTGACTTTAACCAAGTACTAATTGAGAAAAGGTTTGTGTGGTGTGCATCTACGGCACTGTTTGCCGTACAGAGACAAATAATAATGGGTGTTGATTAAGTGAAACATATTTGACAATTAATGTTGTTGACATAAAATAGATACCAGTTCCTACCAGATGGGAGGAACAGCTTTTGGACCTATACCTAAAATTCATTAACAACAATGGTTCTTCATGATAATTGTATCCATCTTGCCCTCTCTGTGAGCACTTTGTAACACACAGAGAGCTTTTAGATCATTGGAAATGGATGTTGAGCAACCATTATTTGGGAAATCATCATTTGTTTCGTCTATTGTGTGCTCAGCCTCAATCCACAAGATTTGGGGAAATAAAGGATTTCCAGCTTTGTTTAAACATTTCCTAACCCAAGACCAGGAAGTCTTGTTGGTACTACGGTGTTTACAAGCACACATGACCTCTGCATGCCACAGAATGTCAGGGTCGCCCTGAAGACTTTTGATTTGTTTTGCAAGAAAGGTTTTTTAAACAGTCTAATTGTTTCCACACAGTTTTAGCAACGATCCACCTTGGTGATGTCTTCAGTGACACGTCTAAAGGCCGACTTGAGAGTTCATGACTTTCCTGACTCTGTTTCTCAATTGGAAGACACTTGTTATATTTTGTCGTATTATCTTGCCAAGAAAGTACGCGACTACTTTGCAAAATATGGAGTACCCATCCTTTAAATCAAGTGTTCAACTCCAAATTAGAAAAACATTGTTCAGATTGTTTTCAGGTTTGGCTACGGCTGCGTGTGACGTGACGCCAGTGTGGGCTTATGAGCCGTGTTCCTGTGGCAGATTATCCTCGTGTGGGATCTAAATCATGTTCTGTGTTCCAGGAAACCGAAGAAGCCGAGAGCGTTACTGAAGAGAAGGTGTAAATTAAAGGGAGGGATTGTCCTACCTAGATGATCACTCTGGTTTCTACTCGATGGCAGCAAAACATCTCTTCTTCTTTTTTTTACCAAGGATTTTGTAAGATGATTTTTTTCTAGACTCGTTTTAGTAAAAAATGGAAAACCAGCAATTCCCATTCCCTGTCCACACCTGGTACACACTCCTTCGTTCAGGTTTTTCCGTTTTTTTTTCTTTGCCCCCGGAATCCCAGATTTCTGTCAAGCAGCATTTTTCCGGGAATCTCCACGGAAGAATGCCATCTTTTGATTGAATCGCTTGCATGAGACTTTGGGTATACCCAAAGGGAAATTCCTCTGTATGTCTACCTACCTTGAATAAAACCATTCTCTCATTTTGTACCAAGAGGAGAGGTATACAACCGTGCATGCTCCAGCATCCCAATCTTTCTATAGACGGCAACTGACATTGTTGGCTATGCTAGCTAGCGAGGTGGAACACTTACTCTTTTGCAAAATAATTATAATTGGGAATATAATATTTAAAGAATCGTTGCAGCATTTGCATTGGTCAGTCATAATTATAGTCTAATATTTATACACATACTTCTGTTTTACAGAGGAATTTTCTTAAGGGACTTTTTGAACGAGACCGTAGTGTCTTCTAAATTAATGTGTTTGTTTTTTTAGTTAACTCAAAATGTGTTTCACACTGGTATAAAAAAAACGGTTTTGAGATGAAACAATGAGATGAGATGAAACAAAATAAACCTTTACACCTGCACCATTTGAAACTTTTGGAATAACTACAAGTGTAATTCTAACAATAATAGTACTAATGTATGCTTTTTGGTCAATTATTTTGAAAATGTGGATTCCTGTCCTCATCATGTGCATTCCTAATTTGTTCTTTATTTTTATTTTGAGAAAAGATCCATTTGTCATAGAGAAGAGTGATAAAGCAATAATGAGTGGTGCTTCTGTTTAGGAAGTCAGATTTGCCAATGGACCTTATGGTCTCTTAAGTTTTCATCCTGTTGAAAAAAATATTTTGAAATAAAATATAAAGTTGATGTCAATGTGCATTTCTTATTCTGTATATGAATGCATTATGCTTGTGGATGTTTATTTATCGATTGATCTATTGAAAAAAATTTAAAATCTAAATCTAGGAGAAAATGGCTGGTTTTCTTATTCATATTTCGTAAAGTGAGATTATCGCTTTGCTTTCGATGCCATAGCGGAAGGCTGTGGGACAGTGTGAGCAGAATGTATGTACAGTAAGAGCATGTCGTGGTGTTGGAGGTTCATTGAAAAGTTTTCATGTTTTTTGTGACTTTTCAAGCTCACAAAGCAATGCTCTTTTTCAGTGTGTGCGTGTGTGTGTGTGTGTGTGTGTGTGTGTGTGTGTGTGTGTATGGAGGCCTTTGGGGGAGAGGTGCAGTGTTAAATAGAATTGCTGTGTCAGGAAATGAAAGGTCAGCAACTGCCAGTAAGGGGGGTCTACGCTGTCACTCAAATGTATTGGCCAATGAGGAAGGGGCAATTAATTTTTTTAGGAGGTTTTGAGTTGTTAAGGGAGTACCAGTCAATTTATCTTTGCGTGTTGATTAAGGTTTTGAAAGACTACAAGGATCATGGAACCGTTGAAGGCATCCGATGTTGTGGAAGAATGGGAAGGAATACAGTGGAAATACATGGTGTTTGCGCTTTTAAATGTTTTTGTCTAATGAAAATATGAACAGCGCTGAGCAAGTGAATTTTATGTTAATTATATTAATAACCAAAGTCAATGCAAATATATAATGGGGCCAATGGCACCTGGAAAGACACATTTTAAAATTAAAACATTGTCAATAGTGTAAAAACCTTAGATACTATTTAATTTGAAAACACTTTTGAGGAAGAAAAGGACTCTTAGATTGTTGTTTAATTGTCAAAAAGGTCTATTTGGCCACAATCCCCTACTTGATCGAATGTCAAGTATGAAATTGTGCATACACGTTAATCACACCATTAACTTATGAACCATAACTCAAACATTATTCAGGCTTCTATACAATTACTACTATTACTGTATTTAAGTCTAGTCAATAATGTTGTTCCCGCCTGGCTAGCAGCAGGGACTCGTGAGGGCTCATTATTCATAGGGCCCTTGGAGGGGCCGCCCATAAGGTATAACTACATTAAGGTTACTAATGCTATCGCCATGAGCTACTCGTACTGCCCACATTCAGCCACTAGCCTTTGCTGTACACACCAACGTGTACGTCCGACGCGTACATTGCTCTATGTTGCTAAAAGAGATTCCTTGCTGATGTTTTAGCGACGCAGCAGCCTCCTCCCATCAACCAATCAACCTTTTACACGCATAAACATGATCCCCATCAATGTATATTGAAACGTGGCTGACAGGCAGAACGTGATCGGATGGCCTCCATTGCGCCACCTCTCTCTGGTCGCCCGTTTCACCTTTCACCTTTGGGCCCTGTGTTGGGAAAGTAGACAAGGTTGCCTCCTTGTGGTAATGAACGACAGCAACAGTGTGGCGACAGGAGGGTTCGTTGGAGCGGTGGAAACATCAAATAGTGATGGTGTTTGGATGTTCAGCCTAGCTCTATGGCCATGTAATTCAATAAATGCATTTATATGTATTTATTATGCTTACATATGCATAGGGAATACAATCAGTAAATCATAGCAGTGTAGTTCCACGGGTATAGCCATTTGAACAACTTATTACACATTTCATTCATTCAAACTCATGTTGAAAGGCGTCCTTCTGGATTCATTTATCTTTCAAAGACAGTATATAATATATTAGGAATGCCAGGATAACAAACAAGCAAACCCTATAGGATCCACCATAATAGTTCGCTTATTGAGCAATATCTGTGAATACACATCTGTCCAATCATGTTGGGACATGTGGTTTGTACAAATGTTTGGTTGTTTTTGTTATTTTTAATAATCAATCAAATGCATCCTTTCATGAACACAAAAGCCAAGGGATTATTTGGAAGAGCAGGTCTGACTGCAGCTGGTTGACCTACATCCTAAGGTAAACTGATGAAGATGCATGATGCACTACTGCACTACTGATGCAATACTGTTTTGTCTTGGGTTGTATGCAGGTATCAATGCCCACTTATGGTGTGAATAGTTTACACAAAATTCGATTTAATCTTCTTTACAGTGTAGGCCTATTCCCTGCTGTGTTATTCTTGCAGTGTTCAACTCCAAAATTAATCCTGAATTGACAGCATACTGCGTTTGGAAACCAAATGTTTAATCAAGGACAGGCGATTTAAGCTTTATCACTGCCTGTTTTCATTCATGAGGGTCAAACATTATTACATGGGACCATGTTGACATATTTAGATTTTTATATTCACACACATAATGTTGTAATCTGAGTTTAAGGATGAAACACGGTCTTAGTTTAAAATACTCTAGTCTGGGAGTGGTGACTTTGGTTGGTAGGCCTAAAGTTGTTTATCGTTATTCTAATGTACACAGTTTAGCATCCGTAATTAAAATTATAACTGCGACCAAAATGTTTGGTTCAGCCAGGGCCTGGGAAGTTTCTGCTATTTTGATTCAGACCTTTGGCGCCTGCCTTTGTTCCAAGTCAGGTAAAATCTAACTAAAAATAAAATCTAACACCATCTCAAAGGTTCCCTCAACAAAGCAGTTAGTTTGCAAATGAGGAAGGCCCACAGTGTGGAGATAATGAGAGGAGATAATTACATTTGCTCACAACGTTTTTGTTACAATGAAGAGAGATTGAAAGGGACGAAAGTAAAACAGAGTATACAAAATCGTGGAATTAAATATGACAAGACATTTTAAGGTAACGGGTAAACAAATAGGCAGTTCATCTTTATTATGTCTGAACCATTTGCAGCCGGAATGTACAAATTCCAAAAGCTTACATATAATTCAGGATCTATTTAATTCTTATGCTTTTAAATTGGGTCACTGAAATAGAATCTTGATGTCTCAAAATACCACTCAATCTGAATCCCTGTAACTCACGCGGTTTTTATTCATTAAACTGCATTCCCCTTCTCCAACCCTTCCCCCATTTTACTGCTAGGCAGTATTTGGAGGAGAAATGGACGACCCACCAAACGAGTGGGTGTGTTGGACATCTTGCTACATGCCGACGACAGAATAATAACCGAGGGAAAGGAAAATAAAGAACGCATGCACACAAATACAGGATTTGCGATCAAACGCTTTGCTTGCAATGCTTCTTAAGCAGAGCAGCCACGTTCCGAGAGGTTACATCGAGTGTGTTAAATGTAAATAAGTTGCCCGATTGCACCCGTTTGTTATTGTTTATCGTATAAATACAAGCAAAGCAAACAATAGTCATCGTTATAATGGACACTTCGCTACAATCAAGAAATATGCCACATTTTCTCTACCCTTGAAGGTTGCCATTTCTACCTCCCCTCTTGTGTTTGTGTGTGTGTGCGTAAAGCACACCACTTCGTATTCCTGCGCAGATGGCTTGCGCTGTTTCGTTGAGGGGGAGGGGAGTGGGGTAAAATAGAAACGACATTACTTGATAGCAGGCTTGAGCGTGTCGATAATTTACCCCAAGAAAGACCACATTCTCCCATAGCTCGACGATTCGGCCCGTATGGATGGGCTACATTATGTCTCCGTAGAGCAATAGAGTCCGTACTATTTGTCATCGGGGCGGAAGAATACACGCGTAGCCGGAACTGCTTCTGAGCGCTTGGCCGTGAGTGGAGCTGAATGGAGGAAGCCTCTTCCTGGTGGATAAACAGTGACAGCTACAGGGCAGCCACCTAGACCCACTACATTGGCTGGCGCAGCTCTGCCAGCTCCCCCGAAACAACAGCAAAATGGATTCAGATAGTAAATACATCGCGCAATTGACTTCTGGTGAGTAGGGAGAAGGTGAAATGGGCCATCGGGATGGTTTAATGTCCCCTCATATGCTCGGTCTCCTCCTCTAACGCAGCTTCTGTCCTCTCCCCCCCAAACCAGAACTGTACTTCCTAATAGCCCGATTTCTAGAAGCTGGACCTTGTCAAAACGCAGCCGAGGTTTGTGTTTATGTGTTTTGGTATAATTTAGAACGTATCCGAAATTGTACTGGTCACCTCATTTGGTATTATTTCCCTTTTTTCAGACCCTGATAAGGGAGGTGGAGGAGAAGGAGGTAAGCAGTCAGCACTACGAGGGAGATGAGTCTCTCCGCACCGTCCTTTATAACGTGATTTGTATTCAGATATACCATTTAATGTTTTTAAACACTACTTGACACAGTCATGCACTGAACCACACGGTCGTGCCTATTTTCCCACCCCAGCTGCTCCCCAAAAGGCTGGACTGGACAGGACAGGAACACCCTGGGACATACGAAAATTTGGTAAGCGAGTCTCTATAACAGAGAAAAAGTTTGTAGAGAGCAAAATAAAAATTGAATTTCCCGCATTTTTAAATCAGGTGAAACACACTCAAAAGCAACCTTGTAGTGGTGGCAGGGCTGGCGCCCAGATCGGGTGCCATTGACCACCGACGACACGGCACCCTGACTCTCGTGGTCCCCCCTTCTCTGGGAGTTTGGGGACATGCATGGTCCAAAAGACTTTAATAGTTGTTGGAAAATGTGTGTGTGTGAAATGTTGGTAGGCCTACGTCATGAGTGTTGTGGTGTAGGAGCGCGACGATCCGGAGGAGGGACACCATGCGCCACAGCTCGGGCGAGGAGGCGCTCTTGTCCTGCAATAGCTGGGATGTGTGAACGAGGGTAGAAAACACACGAGGGGGGAATTAAACACGAGTTTAGTTGGGTTTTTTAAACTGTACGTCAATAAAAGGATGGTGCAGGAGGATGCAAGTGGGTTTAGGATCGCGGTTGTAGCTCTTGGAGCTTGCGTGTGAATGGAGGCAAGAGTGAGAGTGTGTGTGTGTGTGTTCACGTTACGGCAAGAGAAGTGAAATCGCTTTATGTGGACATGCGAGGTTAGATAGGAGTTATACCTTGTACTTGTTTTATTAATTTGCGGGATAATTGTCCTATCAGCAAATAGTGTTCGTGCCAGGATTGTTTTTTCGCATGTGGGCGTGTAAGGAATTAATCGTGGTAGGGTTAAATATGTACGCAATGGTTATCGACTCGAATAGTGTGCATGGTGTTTTCTTGTGTTTTTGAAAGTTTATATTTTGGCTATTTAACGAAATGAAAGTGACCTATGCCCTATTTAATAAATTAAAAAATCCTATGTTTTTCGGGTCTCCTTTGACATCGCCGTACACAGATCCCTTATCCCGTCCTATCATGAACTGGGGAGTGATGTTGTGGATGTTAATCTATAGGTTAAGAGATGATTCAGAATGTGTGGCTGTGTGTGTTTTAATCTTCCTGCTCCCCCCCCCCCCCCCCCACACACACACACACACTCTCTCGGCCCCCCTCCGGAGCGAGGCTCGTGATGACGCGCCGTGCTGTGGCTGTCCGTGGTGGATACTGCCTCTCTCTCTCGGTCGCTTGTCTATTAAAATGCGACGTGATCTTAATTATGAGACAAAAGGAGTGGTTGTGTTTGGAAGCGTTTGACGGCGTGCTGTTGTGGCGTTTGTCAGCGGTGGATGGTGTCGTGTTAAATGAAGGGGAGGCGATGTTTTTTTGGGTGGACTGTTATTGGAGCAACGAACGGTGTCATCACACCCAACGTAAAATAGATAGAGCAATTAACACGGTTAACAATATTAGATTATTATGATAATTAATGTTAATTAATTCGATGTTATATATTTTTTTATCTTGTTTATTTATTAAGATACCCAAGGAACTCGGTGTAATTTAGTAGGCTATTGCTGCAATATTTTTCGAGCAACATATATTTAAACGAGACAATGAGACTATAGGTTCACGGTCGTTTTAATGATTTAATCATGGGTGCATTTTCACATGAAAACGTTAATTGGGTAGCCTAGACATAACCACCAATCTATTTTCGTTAATGGCATGACATTCAATTACACCCCACGTAGTTCCTTATTATCTCGTTATTATGTTAGTATTATTTCTATGAGCAATGCATGAGGACAACATGGCTAAATCAAATACAATTGAAATAGCTATGAGGAGGAGCAGGGAGTTGCAGGAGTGGGTCAGTGTCTGGGGATTGAAATGTTTCAGCAATGTTGGCTTTTTTGATCGTTTCCACATTTTCTTGGGGCATGTGTTTCGGACTGCTGGAGCCTCGTGCGCCGGAGCAAGTGGGTGTGTGCCTTTTAAGCAGTGCACGCTTGTATGCAAGCATGGCTTTAACAAATGCATTTTCCTCAGCCAGGCGAGCCCGCTAGGAGGCAATTAAGGGGTCACTAATTGTGCGTGTGTAGTCGTGTAGTGTGTGAATCTAGCAGTGGGGATTTCTAGGTGTGTCAATTTTATATGAGCAAATGAGGGGGAAGGGGTATGTTAAACATTACAGTACCCATGATGCCAATGAGACAATAGAATCGTGACATTATTACAAACAATCATTCCTCGACATCTGTTTTATGTGGATTGACTTTCATGATTTAGATATTTGGCCGTTCTTATTTTTCCAATAGTGGATTGTTTTGTAATGCGTTTATCTCTATCCTTCAAGCACTTCATGTATGCATATCTTTTTTCTAAAATAGAAAATCACACGAAAGCATAAACAATGACAGTTGAAATAGATATGCTTATAAGGCCAACAATAATACAATGTGTGCATGATTCAAAACGTTGGACCTAAAGGTCCTCGTTTTTTAAAGGAGCACAGGGAAGAAGGAATAGATATTTGAGAGGGTAGTTTTATGATTCTGTAATAACAAACCACTAATATACACAATTTCTGAATTCTGTGTCTGGCTCCTGCTGAGATGTTAAGATGTTGCTTTACACACACTATTATCAGAAGTATACATGCTCTATATAAACAATAATTATCATCCCCTTCAGCTTGGCTATAAAAACAAACTCTTAAGAGAAAAATTGACTATCATTGCAACCAATTCACCTCTATACATTTCACACATTTTACCGTTAAAAAAAAAAGATAGAAATTGTTAGAGAAAATTCTTATTCTTTTTAATGGGATAATTTTTTCGGAAAAGCTCAGAGCGACATGGGTATGCATTGCACGGCGTGGATCTCTGAGAGAGCGTTTTTTTGAATCAATAACTTTTAATGGGGAGTGGGACCGCGGCCGGCGTCGGAGCGCAACATCTCTGGAGCGGGCTGGGATGAGGCGGTGCGTTCCAAGGGCACACGCACCGCATCCTAAGCACTCCTGCAGAGCCTGCTGCTCTGAGTGTAACCACTGTGTGTGTGTGGGTGTGTGGGTGTGTTTCTCTGTGTGTGTGTGTGTGTGTGTGTGTGTGTGTGTTTCTGTGTTTCTGTTTGTGTTGATGCATGTGTGTGTGTGTGTGTGTGTGTACACAGGTGAAGATACACAGGCATGTGGGCCCGGACCACCTGCTCCAGGTGTGCTCCAGGGTGTGTCCCCTGCTGGAGGGCGAGGTGCCCGCCAGCGTGCCCGGCCTCCACAGCCTGCTGGGGGCCGGAAGGCAGAACCTCCTCCGCACCAGCAAGAGTGAGCGCCGCCATGCTGTTATATTTATCTACAGTACATTCAGAGGGACACACACACACACACACACACACACACACACACACACACACACACACACACACACACACACACACACACACACACACACACACACACACACACACACACACACACACACACACACACACACCTACAGTCACAGCTATACACTCACAGGAAGACAAATGTACCCAGTGGCTCAAAACACGCACGCAAACACAAAGGTTCAGAAAATTGCATGCGCACACACACACACACACACACACACACACACACACACACACACACACACACACACACACACACACACACACACACACACACACACACACACACACACACACACACACATACATTTAGACACATCCCTGTCTATATGGTTAATAATGAAACACACAACCACACACACACACTCATCCACAAGTGCACATGAACGTAAGCTGACTCGTTCCAAATATATTCCTCCATACACACTTGGACACGGGCAGAAAATGAACGGTGAAATTCCCCCTCTGGCGTTTGGCTTGCTACAGTACACACACACACACACACACACACACACACACACACACACACACACACACACACACACACACACACACACACACACACACACACACACACACACACACACACACACACACACACACACAGCGCAGATAATGCGAGTGCTTACCCTTGCATTCACTGCGCAGACCATTCATCCAAGTGATGCCAAGTTCCACACGGCATCCATTTGTGGGTTTATGTTAAATTGTGTGTGCGTGTGTGTGGGGGGGGTTTGTGCTTCCCCTGCAGGCTGCAAGCATGTGGTGTGGAAGGGATCGGCGCTCGCGGCGCTACACTGTGGACGCCCCCCAGAGCCGCCCGTCATCTACGGGAGCCCTCCTAACATTGGTAATAACACACGCCCTCGTGTTATAATCACGGATATCAAAGCCCTTACTTCCGGGCGCTTATTAGAGTGTCTTATGTTAGAATTTGCCGTGTCCATTATTACTGAGTGAAGCAGTGTGCACTGAAAATATATTTTTTCGGTCCACGTTGCCTGCCTGTGTATGAGACGGTGTCGAGGGTGTCGTTTAGGACCAATAGTTGAATCTCGCGGGACCGAATTGATCTCGCGTATCAATCACAGGTGTGTGATCGTCGCCCTTCTCAGTGGCAGAGAAGATGCAGGAGGGAGGGAGTGTTTTTGGGGGTCGTTAGGTCGTGCTCTCTTTGGCGGGCCCTCTGTACGAATCAAGTCGTATCTGTTGTGACCCCTGCTGTGAGGGTCAATGAGGGATGAAAAATAGCTGTGTACACTAGAGACGAGGCGTAGCAAAGGTAGGGCATGCGAACGCATGTCTTTGGAGGAAGCGCCAATGGTTCATGTCAGCCTCCATCTCTAAGGCACTGGGTGCGATGCCCTATCTCTGCAACGTGTCTGTAGTCACCCTTATGTAAGAGGCCTTGCCGTTGGCTGCTTCCTAATGGCATGTACATACGTTCCCTGTAAGTAACCGCATAGTAAACAGGAATGTCGGTGTTACCGCAGGGACACAGCGTGAACAGGGGGTAATGTTGTAGTATCCCGCTGGTTCGTGCTGTGGCAAGCCAGGCTGTTAATCCGGGATTTGGATACTTTTTCTATTTGTTTGATAGATTAGCCACAGCAGGTTTGAAGTTTGCACAAGTCATCATGAAGTCAGCCACATCTAGCACGTGAAGCCCGTAGATCGCCTGGCAAAAGAACGACCGGCGTTCTACCCTGGCTGGGTGATTCCTCTTTGTGTTCATGCCTGTTATGTTTATGCCTCTGCCTCTCTGCTTATGTAGGACACCAGTACTATAGACAGTGCTAGGGGCATTGCTGCGTCTCAGTACTTAAGAATGGGATAGAAAAGTACTCGCGTGTATTTTTCTCACCGGTATGCATATGTTTTTATCTTTTTTATTTTTTTTCGACGACCAGTGGAGACGGGTCATGGGCGTCGGCTGAACGGCTCGTACCGCTTGCGGCAGCTGCTGCCCACGGCGGTCTACCAGCACATGAAGATGCACAAGAGGATCCTGGGACACCTCTCCTCCGTCTACTGCGTCACGTTCGACCGCACCGGCCGCCGCATCTTCACGGTAAAGGCTGGGGAGGACTTCGTCTGATTTCCCGAAACTGTGTGTGTGTGTGTGTGGGTGTGTGTGTGTGTGTGTGGGCGGCGCGTGTGGGGCAGGGGGGTTTGCGTGCAGAGGTGAAGGTCGTAGCGTAGGTGGAGGAGGCGATTGGGTGAGAGTGGAGCAGAACTGGGAGCTCTGGGTCGGCCCGATCACAGAGGCGCATTGGTCTTCACTCATTCTGCTAGGTGGACTGGGGATATCGGTGATTATGTGTGTGTGATGCTTGATGTGTGTGTGTATGCTGATTGCGGGAAGTGTACTGCTTCTGATGCTATGGGTATTGTGTTCAGCAAAATGTGTTGCTACGTGTTTGTGTTACAGAGAACACATGCTTCAGTTTAATTCATTAGCTTGTGTATTTAGTGCGTTTGTCAGGGCTGTTGAGTTTTCATTCAGCGTGAATTAAACTCAATGTTCGTGCATGATTTTTATTCTCCAAAGGTTTATAAACTCCTTATGGGTAATTGAATGAGTCCCTTAATACAGTATGCCTTATGCATTTTGGACTCTTTTAATTAATGCGTTTGTGTGTATCGCTTATTGTGGACAAATGTCTTGATTTGTAAAGATTCATCTTTAGAATCTGAAAACCAGCTGTCCAGACACCAGAGATACCAACAGCCTCACAAGCTAGGAGGTAGTTCAACCAGCGCCTTAGAGCTGTCTGTGTGTTTTGATTTTATCAGGGCTTATTCATCCAGATAGAAGTGTTGCCCTCAGACTGCCTCAGCCTGTGTCGGGCCTTCATGTTGTGTTGGCAGCTGTTGATGTTTACCAAATGTTTAATGCCGATGCTATTACTATTCAAGGTTTTGTATACAACGTGATAATCCCAGTCACTCGAGACAGCCCCTACATCAGGGCTTTTTGTCTGATGCTGCTCAATGCTGTGCTGGGAATGTTTGAGGTCACAGCGCAAGCTCTAGCATCTCATTACTTTCCGATAAACATTTTTTAACGAGGCACATTTGATTGGGTAACAAACATCATTTTGTTCGTGATTATTGGTCACAGATAATCAACACAACATGTTATGGTACAGTAATGCAAGAATGAACTACATAGATAGACCCCACAGGAGAATATATGATTTAAATTACGTGTACAGTAGTAGTAGTAGTAGTAGTAGTAGTAGTAGTAGAAGTACTGTTATGGATGGGATGGCTGTGATTTACATAAGCATATGCACTAGTCGATGAATAAAGTTAGGAGATTTAATTTAAACATTTCAATGCTCATACCATGTGGTTGTGCCACCTAATAGCCACATTAACCTCTGCTGGTTTCCCTTCTATGGTTCTATGTAGTAGTCGCGTCTATCTAGTAGCTAAGGTCTAAAAAAAAAAAAAGTTTGGTTCCTGTTGGTTGTCAGTTGAGGTCATGGGTAGGTAGGGAATTTATTTTATTTTTTTATTTTATTTTTTCCAGCGGCAGCGAATGATAGGTAGGTTGTTTTCATTTAAAAACGAGAAAATTCGCTCATCCTTGTACAGAATGAAGAGGTGCTGTACCAAAACGTAATTATAGTTTGCATCAAAAAAAAAAAAAAAAAAATTTTTTATAAAGCTCATAAGATAATTTGGGTCGCACATAAATTGACAGGGTCGGTCGGAAACCGGAATCAAACAAATTTTTTTTTTAGGCCTAAGTCAATGTAGTAACAAAGTCTATGTAGCCAGTCAGTTTAGTATTGAGTCATTTCCGACGTTATTTCAGAACTACTTGCAGTGAATTCAGAGGAATAGCCACCTCTAGCAGGGGAAATTCCCCCTACGGGTGACAAAATGAGATCTAAAGAGTCAAGACAGTTTCAGAAAAAAGTTTTTAGAAGAAAAAGACATATTGGGCTCAACAGGTTGGAGTGGCGTTGTCAGCAGCTCTCAAAACCCTTTCACACTCGCTTGAACAAGTGTTCAGCCAATAGAAAACAAACACTCCGGAAAAGCATTTTTACCCGGAAGTAGCTTATTTCACAGAAGATTTCCCCCATTTAAGAACTTTACACATTTGAGTCAAAATAATCATAGAAACGTTCACAAAAAAGACATGAGACCAAAACAGAAGCGTTTTCAACTGAAAAGGGGATTTGGCTGTTTCCTTCCATTTGAAGATACTGGGTATGGGGTTAGGCCTGAAAGATGACTCAGACTTATGTGGTTGCAGGATCGAGGGGGGGGGGACCTCACTAACCACCACCAGTATGTAGCACCCATTTGGGTGATGCACGGCAGCCAATCGGCGCCAGAACGCTCACCACACACCAGCTTGAGGTGGAGAGTGAGGGATGAGGTGGAGAGAGAGGGAAAAGAACATTTAACACTGCTATGGACCACATGTAAACCCTATCGACCATATTTAAACACTATCGACCAAATTTAAACATGTAAACCCTATCGACCACATTTAAACATGTAAACCCTATCAACCACATTTCACACAGATGTACGCACACGGCTCCTTCTTTATTAATGAGGGGCGGTTGTTCTTTAAGACCTTATCTGGCTGGTTGTCAATGTAAACAGTGGAACAGTGGAAACAAAATGCCAAGTGTCAACAAAGAAGTTCTTCTGGTTTAAGCAGAAGAGCCCTCCGCTTGGTTGGGCGCTAAATTCTCCTAAACACCAAGTTGTGATGCTGGCGTTCCCTGTACGGCCCAACATTAAGCTGCCCCCAGTAATAATGGTGGCTTAATATTTTTGCATCATATGCTTGTTTCGGTTCCTTCAGTCCAACAGAGCCGGCCGCTGTTCACCAGTTTCAGCTCGCGCTTCTTAAAACCTCTAAAGTAGGGCTGTCTGTTGTGGAGGGGGGTGAGGAGTGGGGGCTTTATATCCACCTGATCTCTCGTCTCCCTGTGCCTTCTATCTCTCGTTTTCTGTCTCTACGTCGCGCAGCACTATCTCTATTTTGGATGACATACTTTTTTTTTTCACTCTTCCTCCTTCTCTCTTCCCTCCCTGTGAGTCTCTCTCTCTCTCTCTCTCTCTCTCTCTCTCTCTCTCTCTCTCTCTCTCTCTCTCTCTCTCTCTCTCTCTCTCTCTCTCTCTCTCTCTCTCTCTCTCTCTCTCTCTCTTTCTTTCTTTCTTTCTTTCTTTCTCTCTCTCTCTCTCTCTCTCCGTCTCCTTCTCTGTCTATCTCTCTGTCTCTGTCTTTCGTTCTCCCTCTGCCCCCCACCACATACACCTCAATCTCTCCCTCTATCATTCTGTCTCTGTCTCCTTTATGCTATTATTTCTTTTTCATCATAACTGGAGAAACTGTTTCCTCTGAGACGCTGGCTGAGCGCCAGAATTAAAATTCATCCTGCTCTGACTTGCTTTCTCGCCATCTCCTCCTCCTTTTGCTCCTCCTCTTCCCCCACCTCCCAGCGGTACCATCCACCTCCCCCCCACCCCCCCCCCCCCCCCCCCCCCCCCCTTTCATGACTTAGATTTATATATTTCATTTTATTTTTGGTTCATTGCATTAGGATTCTTTGTTGGGCTTCGCTGCAGTGTTTTCGTCTGGGCTGAGTGACTAAACTGGGAAGAGAAGCGTGTTTATGCTGATGACGGCAGCTCATCATTGTACAGGAAACTGGTTCTCTAAGAGGCGTTGCTGGAGTCATCTTGGATCTGATGCATTGTTCTTTCTCCAGATCCTATTCCAGTTTATGTCTGATATTGATTACTTGATCTGTTAGAAGTGTTCAGTAGTTGTTGCCCAGTGATTATGGGAGATCAATCAGCATGTCTGTATGGCTGGGTTGGGAACATAAATTGATGGATACATTTGATGGCCAAACTGAGTTATTGATATTTCATGATAAGGCATCCTTCTTTTTGGATGTCAGGGCTGCTGTGTGATGGATGTATTTGAGTTAACAACCTGAATAGTTTTCCTAATATAAAATTATCATAAAAAAGTTTCTGTCTCTACATTGAAACGTAAAACTTTAAATGTTTGCTGCTACTATTACTGTTTTGACTGGGACCACAAACCTTCCAGCTAGGAGTCACTCTAGCCACTATACTAGCCAGTGCCCTTCTACCTTTCTGGGTAAGGGTTAATTAATTCCCCTCAGACAATAAACAGGTTGGGTTCTGTAATGCGCGGTAAACCACCAGCCATCCAGTGGATGTTACCCTGGCTAGCTCAAACCTACTAACTTCTACTTGTGGTGCACTTACTTAGCGTTTTCCTTAATACACACAAAAACAATATTAGTGCTTTTATCTTCACGTATTTAGCAATACACTTCCCTCACTTATCCAAACATAAAGAACAATAAAATGTGTAACATGATTTATAAAATAGCCATGCAGCAGTAGGAATGATAAACAGTTTGTTTGGAATGGCGTGATACCTGTAATTTTCAGATTATATTTTCTCTTACAACTGGTAACAAAGTGTGTCAGTTATATATACCTCTCTTATGCATGGCGATAGTATTTTGTAAGTAATTTTGGGGTAATTATGCAGATCGGTTTGCGTACTCCAGTGTGAATGGCTGCCAATGTCAAACAAGGACACCGCTAAATCCTTAAAGTCCTTAATTCCAACAGTCCTCTCTAACAGTCTTGTAAGATTGGTGAACAGGAAAAACACTTCTGCACATTTACTTTCGTCAGCAATTCTGTGTGGAAAATAATAGATTTGTAGAAAAAAGATATCCGAACAACAATAAGAAGAATTTGTGCCTGGTTTAGATTTTTCCCCGCTGCAAACCTCAAATAACGGACATGACCTTATAAGGACCTGTGTTCTGGTGACTCAGGCTGACCGACTTTGACTCCTTCATTCTAATCCTCTTTTCCATTTTCCCACGAGTCCTGCTTTTAAATCTCAAATTTGCACACAGTTGTTTTGGGTACAGTAAACTGGACGAAAGTGTGGATGTGTTTAAAACATCTTTGCTAAAGCTTTCACGGTATTTCAAAAACCTACAGCCGCCGTGTACACAAGAAAGAATCTTTATTGTCAAACTACTATTGACGTGAAGTCTGTAAATTCCTCTTGAAACGTTGTGTTTTCTCTGAGTTTCTTCAGTGTTTACATCTTGTCTTGTCTCTCAAGAATTCAATTTTTGCAGTTACATCGGCCAAAAGCAATTTGGCGCTTCAGATTCCAACACGTCATCGGTGTCAAACCCATTCAGAAAGAGAGCGTAATTCAGTCTCAAATCTTTACTTGTTACTTACTTTTGTCCTCGTACGCGAACCCTGCTCTGGGTCATGTCCATCCTGAATCACATGATCTACGGATATGAATCATAATGTTATCCTCCTCCTCCTCCTCCTCCTCCTCCTCCTCCTCCTCCTCCTCCTCCTCCTCCTCCTCCTCCTCCTCCTCCTCCTCCTCCTCAGCCTCCTCCTCCTCCACCTTCCTTCTTTCAAGGACCACAATGGAAATGAGCCTTCGGGCTTTATTGTGTCATCCCTGACTAATTATGTATTGTAACGTATGACACAGAGTGATGTTCATATTGTAGCGGGCCTGTGGATGTGGGGTTTCCACGCCACCAAGTTGAATAGACGATACTGACACAACTCACCAAGCAGGTTCAACTTAGGATGGTTTATTCACCTAGTAAACACTACCAGGTTGGGAAAAGGGTCACCCAACTCCTTTTATAATCCAGTCCTTTGTACCTTGCTAGCCCTAGCTCCGGCTTGTGGTAGCCTGCTCTCCCTTTTAGCTGCAAGCACTCCAGCTTAACGGCCCTCAGGCCTGCCTCGTTAACTGGAGGAAGTCCATGTATGGCCTGGGGGATGGAGCCAGCAGGTTGCCAGACCTACCACTCCCCTCACTCCTCCCTGGCGTCTCCCACAATATTATATATCAAAATGGTCAAATAAAATATATGAATGAATGAATGAATGACTCACTCACTCACTCACTCACTCACTCACTCACTCACTCACTCACTCACTCACTCACTCACTCACTCACTCACTCACTCACTCACCCACTCACTGCCTCTTCCCCAGGGCTCTGACGACTGCCTGGTGAAGATCTGGGGGACGGACGACGGCCGGCTGCTGGCCACGCTGCGGGGCCACGCGGCTGAGATCTCGGACATGGCGGTCAGCTACGAGAACACCATGCTGGCCGCCGGCTCCTGCGACAAGACCATCCGGGTGTGGTGCCTGCAGACCTGCGCCCCGCTGGCCGTGCTGGAGGGTCACGCCGCCTCCATCACCTCCCTGCAGGTGGGTGGGGCTGTGTGTGTGTGTTAGCCATTTAGATAGGGATTTATGTGTGCGTGAGTGTGTGTTTATTAACCATTTAAACAGGGATGTAGTGTGTGTGTGTGTGTGTGTGTGTGTTGTGTAGCCATTTAGATAGGGATTTATGTGTGAGTTTGTGTGTGTGTGTTTATTAACCATTTAAACAGGGATGTATGTGTGTGTGTTTGTCAACCATTTAGACAGGGATTTGTGTGTGTGTGTGTGTGTGTGTGTGTGTGTGTGTGTATATCAACCATTTAGAAAGTGATGTGTGTGTGTGTGTTGTGTACCAGTGCTTTGGTCCGCTGAGTGTATGCACATGTGTTTATGTATCGGTTCTGCACGTGTATGAAGAACTATGCAGAAAGTGTATAACCTTGACTCTGACTAAGTTAATGTAATATGGTTTAATTTAATGCAGAAGTTTGCATTTTTCGAGTTGTTTAAAATTCAAGTTGTTGATTATTATATGGGTCTGGTAGGCCTGAATTAATGTGGCAGAGAATTTTGTGTCTCCAAATGGGTATTTGGGTTATTTTCATGTTCTTTTTTTTACACAGTCATCATCTCCCAGTGTCGTCTATTGATTGGCTGCCACACTAACATCCTCTTCTCTAATTGGCTGCGTTGCAGTTCTCTCCTCTCTGTAGCGGCTCCAAGCGCTACCTGTCCTCTACTGGAGCGGACGGCACCATCTGCTTCTGGCAGTGGGACGCACGCACACTCAAGTTCTGGTGAGTAGCGCACACACACACACACACACACACACACACACACACACACACACACACACACACACACACACACACACACACACACACACACACACACACACACAGGTATGCACACAGCCATATACACACACACACACACACACAGGTACGCGCACACACACACGGGTACGCACACAGCCATATACACAGTACATACTTGTTTGCAATTAACCATTTTGTCACATTTAGTTCACACCACGTTGACGTTGGGAATACAAAACTGCACTCAAAATACGAGCTGACTGATTTTCAATTCAAACTCTTATATGTGTGTGTGTGTGTGTGTGTGCGTGTACGTGTGTGTTTAGTCATAGACCCAGTAAGTTCACAGAGCGTTCCCGACCTGGCGTGCAAATGATCTGCTCCTCCTTCAGTGCAGGTAAACACAACCTACTTTTAGTCTATGCATATACAGTATGTCCATGTGTGTAAAGCATATACGTGACTAAAGTCTATTGAGGGTAAACTGTGCATATATAAAAGTGCAAATATGCCTGTGACTGATCTTTAGCCAAGTGAGCAGTGAAGAATCTTTCCCTGAAGGATTTGTGTTATAGTATCGAGTTTAGTAGTAGGCAGAAATACAGGCTGAGTGCGAAGGAAGGGAGGGCAATGAGTAACTCGTTTTAAAAGGTAACCCGGAGAATGACTAATTTAAGTGAACCATTTATTTAGCAAGCTGTTTCCGAAACGGGTTTTCTGCACGTATCATATCAAGCTGACGAAGTACCTCAATTATCTACAGCTAGAGCTGTGCCATAGGAACAAGGCCCCTTAGGGAATAAAGGATGAGGCGATAAATTGTTATTTAAACGTGATGAATGTTTTTTTTTTACATCTATTATATTCTGTGTTGATTTCATGTGCTCTATGTTTGTGTGGGTTTGTATGTGTGTGCATGTGTGTTTTTGTGTACTCACGCTTGTGTGTGTGCGTGTTTGTGTAGGTGTGTTTTCGTGTGTGTGTATTTGTTTGTGTGTGTTTTTTTTTCCCTGTGTGCTCACCCTTGTGTATGTGTGTGTGTGTGTCTAGGTGGTATGTTTCTAGCCACAGGAAGCACCGATCACATTATAAGGGTGTACTACTTTGGATCGGGACAGCCAGAGAAGATTTCCGAACTGGAGTCTCACACAGTGAGTCTGTGTGTATCTCTGCCTATTTCTCCAACTGTCTTTCTGTCTGCCTGCCTGTTGGTTTCCATCTCCTTGTTCCTGAATAAAAGACGACTTTGCATTGCCTCTTGGTAATGCCAACAAAATGGAAAGCCTTGTTTGACAATATTTACTATGGAGGTTCGGTACAATGACTTTAATTTGGTTCCCCTGTTTTTTTCCTCCAGGATAAAGTGGACAGTATCCAGTTTTCCAACGGCAGTGACAGGTGAAGTGTTTGTGTGTGTGTTCCGGTATGGGGGTGGTTGTTTGAGTGTGTTTAGTGAGGGAGGGAGAGAACTGCAAGGGTATTGTAATGTGACTTGCTGTTGTCCGCAAGACACCACACTACCTGTTCTCATGTATAGACACACACTTGCACTTGACGTCTCACACCAATGCTTGTTGGTAAAGGATTGTGTGAGGTGTTTGCAGAAAACATGCTCAGCCCTGAGAGAGAGAGAGAGAGAGAGAGAGAGAGAGAGAGAGAGAGAGAGAGAGAGAGAGAGAGAGAGAGAGAGAGAGAGAGAGAGAGAGAGAGAGAGAGAGAGAGAGAGAGAGAGAGAGAGAGAGAGAGAGAGAGAGAGAGAGAGAGAGAGAGAGAGAGAGAGAGAGAGAGAGAGAGAGAGAGAGAGAGATGCGCAAGCCTCTTGTATTTACAGTTGGACAGTATTCATGTTTGTGTTTATACTTGGTGTGTACAGCTGAGCTAAGGAAGGTAGAAGGAGACAGGCCTCACAGGCCCTCTTTTAGGGAATCCTAAAAAAAATCTGTTTATCTAATGTATTATTCTGTTTGTGTGTTTGTCTTTCTGTGGGTGTGTTTGTTGGTCTGCATGCCTGTGTGTCGGTTTGTGTGTGTGTGTGACTGCATGCCTGTGTGTGTGTGTGTGTGTGTGTGTGTGTGTGCGTTCATGTGTGTGGCGGTAGGTTCGTGAGTGGCAGCAGAGATGGAACGGCACGGATCTGGCAGCTGCAGCCTCAGGGCTGGAAGAGCATTCTGCTGGACATGCAGACCAAATTACCCGGGTATGTCCACCCGGCGACCCACTGAAGCACACTCACGTGGCTCTCTGCTTGGTGGACGTGGTCTCAGACTCTCAACGCGGCTGGGCTTTATTACGCTAGGCCGTCCCAACTCTGTCTGGAGAACAGGTTGAAATTAAATAGTCTGAGGTTTGCAAGAAAGCCCTATTGAAAAGTAGACGGAAAGTGCTTTTTTTTAACCTAAACAATACGTTGTAGGACAGATCCGCCATCCTAATGTTTGGCATAGAGATTGTTTGCGGAAGCATTTGTCTTCTTGTCTATTGGTTTTATTAGCTGTTTAATTTCATAAAACTGTAGAAAACCACAGAGGTCTCAACCTGTAGACCTACATAATATAACTTTGTCTAAACCTGTGCTATGAAATCGATTCATGGTCAGATATTCCGTTCTGTTACAGATATTCAGATAATGGACCACAGATGTGGCCTGGAATTCAAAGCGACAAGCTAGTTCAAGTGTCCCACATATCCTTTTTTTTTTTTTTTTTTTTGTATTCCAACCAACTCCCTGCGCGTTCCCACAGGAAGTACAACCCACCCCCGCTGGAAGACAAGGTGACCAAGCTGAAGGTTACCATGGTAGCGTGGGATCGCCATGACGGCACCGTCATCACCGCCGCCAACAACCTCACCATCAAGGTGTGGAACTCCACCACCGGGAACCTGGTCCACGTTCTCATGGTATGTGGTTTTCGGAGTTTGATGTTCTTACACTCGCATTACTCCTGCCCACATGTGTATGGACGCCGACAGACAGACATGAAGTTAGATTTAGTCTCTGACAGGAACGTCACTTCTGACAAGGGTGAGCGATATTCAGCTCAGCACACTCGACGTTGCAGAGCGAGTGTTGGAGATGGAAGGTCTTCAAATTGACAGCCTGTCCGTGTATGTGCGTTTGATTGGACCGTGTTAGCTGTCGGCTGATGTGTGTCCCGCCAGAACTAGCGACGCCCATTTTATATTCAACACTTGTAACCCTTTTTTACTCTTGACTTCGGAACGCGTTCACATTCAACGGATCTTAAACCAGAATAGGACGTATGCATGTGATTACAATGCATTAACATTACATTATGGGATGGCTGGTGAATGGCAAGTCCAAGTCAGAATTGAGCACACTTTAAACCCCGACAAAATAATACATTGACATACATTGATTAAACAAAAAGGAATGAATAAGTACTGTTTTCTTACCTATCCAGATGCAGGTTGCATGCAAACTAGAGGTGTGGTTTCTCAATTATAAGCTGCGATGCAAGCTTGCGATGCAGAAGTGAATGACTCTGCGTCGATGCAGTGACAGGACATAATCGGGGGTTTGGGAATGTAATCAGGCCTGCATGAAAAAATAATTCATAATTGTTTGTGATTGCTGTAATAGCTTTTGTTGTTTCACTTTGTAGTTAGACGTTTGAGTAGGATTATTGACCCAATAATGGCTGCAGAGAGCGGTTCTGCTGCCAGTCTCCTAGGCAGGTTAACACCGCTAGACACACAGGACCACTACCGGGGATCACCTCTTAAGATCCCAGCATCAGGTCACTGTAGTTGAAAGAGTACATATCTTGCAATCCCCCTACACAGGCCAGCCGCTAGCCGTTGGCAAACTAACCTATTATAGTTTCAGCAAAGGCTAAGGCGAAGTCTATTTTGGATTATTTAATTATACAGTATATCCTACTTCAAATCTTGACCAAATTACATCTCTACATGATATGAATTGTATTTATAAGATGCCTGAAAAACCCTAGGATGGGATTTTATTTACAACATTATTGAAGTCATTCAATCATTGGTCAACATTGATTCCAGATGTGACCAGGTTGTGTTAGAGCTGTTATGTGAAAACCTTATTTTATAGATAACAAACAATAGATGGACTGTTGAGTTGTAGCCCTTTCCGAATAAAAGGTAAAATAAATTCATATTTATCGGCTGATTTTAATTTATGAAACAGTAGCCAGAAAATTTGACCCGTCCAGAAGCATCGAGAATCGTTGTGCATTTCAATCGTTGACAGGTGAATCGTGATAGAAACGGGACAATTCACACCTGATGAATGCATGCGGTGTTCCCTTACCCTACTAACCGCAGTCTATTTGTCAGTTAATAACACTAACTCCTAATACACTAGTGCTGTCTGTTCTTAGCCGTGGGTTACCAGGTTCTGGGTTCACACAAAGTACACGTGGGTCAACGCCAGTTCTCTGCGACACTAGCAGAGGTCTCACTCACTCACTCGCTCGATCGCTCACTCACACTCACTCGCTCGCTCACACACACACGCTCACCCCCCCCCAACTCCGTCTCTCCCTCGCGGCTCGGGTGTTGACAGACCGCGTCAGCGGTCCCGTCGTCGGCTGTCTGGTCCTCTTTCGGCCATTTTGTGTATTTTATTAGTTTGCTTTGTTTGTGGCGTGCAGGGTCATGAGGACGAGGTGTTTGTGCTGGAGCCGCACCCCTTCGACCCCCGGATCCTCTTCTCGGCGGGCCACGACGGCAACTGCATCGTGTGGGACCTGGCGAGGGGGGTGAAGATCCGCTCCTACTTCAACATGGTGAGGCCCCGCCCCCACCCTCCCCCCACTTCCTCCCGCTCATCTTCACCCGACACCTTGTTTAGTGTGTGTGTGTGTGTGTGTGTGTGTGTGTGTGTGTGTGTGTGTGTGTGTGTGTGTGTGTGTGTGTGTGTGTGTGTGTGTGTGTGTGTGTGTGTGTGTGTGTGTGGGGGGAAGTGTGTGTGTGTGTGTGTGTGTGGGGGGAAGTGTGTGTGTGTGTGTGTGTGTGGGGGGAAGTGTGTGTGTGTGTGTGGGGGGAAGTGTGTGTGTGTGTGTGGGGGGAAGTGTGTGTGTGTGTGTGTGTGGGGGGAAGTGTGTGTGTGTTTGTGTGGGGGAGGAAGAAATTGGGCGTGTGTTCCTGAGAGAGAGGGTGTTTATGAGTGTGCATGCATGCATTCATGTGACACAAAGCCACCGTTGGCTTTTGGCAAAGTTGTTGTGTGCGTGCGTAGTGGTACATGCCTGCGAGTGTGTATCACTGACCGAAGTCATTGTCTTACACTTCCTGGTTCCGTTTCTTTGGCAACGGATTGATTCCAGCCTCGGAACCAGCGGGCCACCTGGTTGGCCGGCCCGCCGGGAGCCGGTCGGCGGGTTCACAGTGTCTATTAATCACCAGCGGTTTCTCCCTGCCTTTCCTCTGTGCTCTGCGTTTGACCCACATTGGCAGAGCAGCATACTGCGCCTGCTTTGGCCAGGGCCTGTCGGGCTGGTCCTCTCCCTCTCTGCTCTGGGCTGTTCTCACCAGCTGTTCCTTCCTGGTCCCCGTCCCCAACGTGCCCGTGATGTGCCCCCAGGGGTTAACGTTAACAACCGGAGTGTCTGTTTACAGTAGCTAGGGTCAATCGATGACTGCTAAAACATATTAATGGCTCGAGGATGATGGAGGCGCTAGGGATGGGAATTGATAAGAATTTCACGATTCCGATTCTGCTTATCGATCCGATTCTCTAATCGATTCTCATTGGGTGAGAAAATAAGTACAAATGTGTTTGTTTTTATTAAATCTCTCTAATATCTGATCAGAAGTGCGTCTAGTATTAAGAAATTGTACATTTTCAAATCAATTGGTCAAGACCAAAAATATATGTTGGGCTTTTTTAAGCCCAAATGCCATCATTATGTGCCATAAAACTAAAAACACAGACTGAAAACAGTCAAGTAAGAGCTTGTGCCTTTTGGAATGCTAACAGTGCCCATTTGCATTCAACTTGTAACAAAATTCAACAGACATAAACAAAATGAAGTATTGATTAGACAGAGATTTATTAGATGGGCCTACCTAATACACCGTTGGAACACACAAGACCGGAAACCATAGCAACGCCAGTAAACAAACCCCGAGAAGCCCAATCCCTATGAGCTCCCCACGCTACGGCCATCCGGAAGGCGCACAGAGCTGTTGGCCGTGATATTATATATACAATTATATTATATTATATACTATTTTATATAGAGCTCCGGGAGTCGCAAACTGCAACAATCACTTTCTCCTCCATGCTGCAGTTCACCCCGGACTGCACTGCACTCAGTTTGACGGTTGAACGCTGATTGGCCGTTACGTTACACATGTCACTCAGTTGTCACGCTGTTGAACGCTGATTGGCTGTCATCACGACAAAAACTTGTCGCTGGTTTTCTCTCGCGAAAAATTCGCCAAATACGCGTCTCTACGTTCACTTTGTATGGGATCTTGTCGCCCCGTCGCGTTTGGTGTGAACGCACAATGCGCTTCTTCCTCGGCGGCGCCATGTTTGCTGCGTTCTGAACCAAAACAAAGCAGCGTGTGTGTGACGTCATGACGCATTTGACCGGAACCGATAAGCGGAATCGTTAAGCAGGCTTGCTAATGATTCCAAGGAATCGGTTGACTCGGCACCGGTTCTGAACAAGAACCGGTTCTCGATTCCCATCCCTAGGAGGCGCACAGTACCTTTTTTATAACGTGCGTCACCTCACATTTTGAAGATTATGCGTAACATATTTTGTTGACTATTTTAGATAGAAGGGCTGTGGTTGCGAGTATAATTGACAGAAATTAAATCCCTGTTCTCTCGTCCCTCCAGATCGAGGGCCAGGGCCACGGGGCCGTGTTCGACTGCAAGTGCAGCCCAGACGGGCAGCACTTTGCGGCCACAGACTCCCACGGACACCTCCTCATCTTCGGCTTCGGCTCCAGCAGCAAGTACGACAAGGTAAGGCCCGAGGAGGTGCGCCGGTCAGACCCAGTGGGGAGGAGCCTCAGTGGGGAGGAGCCTCAGTGGGGAGGAGCCTCAGTGGGGAGGAGCCTCAGTGGGGAGGAGATACAGTGGGGAGGAGCCACAGTGGGGAGGAGCCACAGTGGGGAGGAGCCTCAGTGGGGAGGAGGCTCAGTGGGGAGGAGCAACAGCGGGGAGGAGCCTCAGTGGGGAGGAGCCTCAGTGTGGAGGAGCTACAGTGTGGAGGAACCCCAGTGTGGAGGAACCCCAGTGTGGAGGAACCCCAGTGTGGAGGAACCCCAGTGTGGAGGAACCCCAGTGGGCGGCGTTAGGGTCTCAGATCAAAGATTTGCGAAGAAACTGCTTGGAACTGGAGTCAAAATCCTGATCCGAAACTGCAGCGTCAACATCGCTACACCGATATTATCACGATATTTAAGTCACGATACAATGATGTTTCAGTATTTTGCATTAAGCGATATTCTTTTGTGTTCCGATAACAATAATATATTCAATGTTGTGAATTATAACCGTTAGATTCCAAATGAAGTCCAGATTTTGATTGGTAGATGGCCGGCGCATCTCTGGTTACTTTTTTCTTTTTGCAACTTCTACATCTTTGTTTTGATGAACTTCATACCATTCGTGACCTCTAACCTCGCCAGAAAAGACTGCACCATCTAGTGGATTGAAAAAGCATTTCAACTTATTGTTCTTAAATCGTTCCATGTAAGCAATCAAAAAGTAAATTGATATTTGGTGCCGATACAATATTGCCATGTAAAGTATTGCGGTACTGTAAATAATTTCCTCTCCACCCCAAGTGTTCACGCTAACGTAAGGACAGTGGTTGGATTGGGACCATGCATTTACCAAAATCACACATTTCTGGGTCTATATTGCACCTTTGGAGAGACTCAATTAAGGATAAGGCGGCACTACTTGCCAACAAGATTTTGTTCTGCTTACACTCTCACACGCACATGCGGGCGCACACACAAAAACACACAAGTACAAACCCACCCCTTGTTGTTAGATAAATCAACGTTGACGTGGCCTGCGGTTTAAAAAATCACCTCTCTCCCTTCTGTTTATCCTGTTGTCTTTCGCTCTCTTTGGCTATTGCTCTCTCCCATGCTCTCTCTCTTCATCTTGTCCTTCATCTGCCCTCCTCTAATACCCCCTCCTCCCTCCCTCCCTCTGTCTTTCTGTGTCCCTCTCTCTCTCCTTGTCTTTCTCTCTCTGGCTCTCTGTCTCACTCTCTCTCTCTCTCTCTCTCTCTCTCTCCCCCTCTCTGTCGCTGTCTCTGTCTCTCTCTCTCTCTCTCTCTCTCCCCCTCTCTCACTCGCTCTCTCCCCCCCTCTCTGTCTCGCTCTCTCTCTCTCTCTCTCTCTCTCTCTCTCTCTGTCTCTGTCTCTGTCTCACTCTCTCTCTCTCCCCCTCTCTGTCTCTCTCTGTCTCTGTCTCTCTGTCTCTGTCTCTCTCCCCCCCTCTCTGTCTCATTCTCACTCTCTCTCTCTGTCTCTGTCTCTGTCTCTCTCTGTCTCTCTCTCTCTCTCCCCCCCCTCTCTCTCTCTCTCTCTCTCTCTCTGTCTCTGTCTCTGTCTCTGTCTCCCCCTCTCTGTCTCACTCTCTCTCTGTCTCTGTCTCCGTCTCTCTCTGTCTCTGTCTCTGTCTCTCTCTGTCTCTGTCTCTCTCTCTCTGTGTGTGTCTCTGTCTCTGTCTCTCTCTGTCTCTCTCAGATCGCCGACCAGATGTTCTTCCACACCGACTACCGGCCGCTGATCCGCGACGCCAACAACTACGTGCTGGACGAGCAGACGCAGCAGGCGCCCCACCTCATGCCCCCGCCCTTCCTGGTGGACGTGGACGGGAACCCCCACCCCACCCGCTACCAGCGGCTGGTGCCCGGCCGCGAGAGCTGCCGCGAGGAGCAGCTCATCCCTCAGATGGGGGTCACCTCCTCAGGTAAACCCCCCTCTACCCCTACCCCCCCTACCGGCCCACATGGTCGCTTAGCTGCCTTCCTGCCTGTGGTTCTTGACACGGGCAGTGTGTGTGTGTGTGTGTGTTGTGTGTTAGTATGTAGGTGGATACGTTTGTGTGGGTGTGTGTATCGTGGATGTGACTCTAGTGGAAGAGAATAAGACTAGAAAATAGATCAAAGTAGCATGCCATGGTCCCTGTACTCCACACACACTCACACGCACAGAAAGAGGTTTATTTCCTGATAGGGTTAAGGGCTTTGAGCTCCTCTGGCCATCGCGGCTTGGTGCTGCAGAAACCGGCCTCTGTTTTTCATCCAGTCAACAGTTACTGGTTTCACACGTTTCAGTGGATCTTCTAGGACCATTAAACGTCTGAGTCTATTTTAAAGGTTATTTCAGAAAACCCCGACCTTTAAATAAAAGAGGGTTAAAAGGCTCCCTAAAAATGTAAAGTGGAGGAATTACGACCAATGGAAAACGCATCCAAAAGTATGAAGTATGCTGAATCTCTTTACATAGAATCTGTATAAATGTACATGAACATGATACATGATCAATGAGTGAATACACGTGTCCAGAGCCTGGGCAGGACTCGAGACGTATAGACAACCGGCAGTGCCTTAAAGGGTCTTAAGTCCTCTTGTCCCCCCACCAGGGCTGAACCAGGTGGTCAGTGAGCAGGCGGTCGACGGCTCCAGTCCTCTGGACACCATGATCCAGAGGCTCCAGCAGGAACAGGACCAGCGGAGGACCCCCCACGACCCGCCGGCCGCCTCTGACAGCCCCACCACCACCACCACCGCCGCCGCCGCCGCCGCCCCCGCCGCCCTCCCCCCCCTCACCATCGCTGGGGTCATCGGTAGCAGGGCCAACCGAGGTACCTGCGCGCCGCCTGAGTCGCCACAGCGGGTGTTGAGTTAAAAGGGACACGTTAGACCACCAGGTGTGAGCGTTATTAGCTGTTAACAGCCATTTTGAAAACCTGCCCCATCCGTAGTGGGCGTTTCCTCCTAGATGTATGACGGATAGATGAGCAACGTGATATAATATGTCACCTTTACAAAAGGTAAGAGCAGCCCTCGACTTAAAATGAACAGGTAGGGAGGGCCACATCTAGCAGTGAAACGGGGGTTACGCCGGAATCGCAGGTTCCCATTGGCTTAAGTGAGTGGGAAGTTATAAGTGACTGCCCATATATGGCAGTAGCACAGTATGTATGGGGTCTCCAAGAGCGACAGGCTAGTGAGACTCATTAGTGTGGAACAGCTGTTCGCTGTTTCTCAACAGTAACAGAAAACAAATTAGTTTTAATTATTCTTCTGTGCAGATTTTGCCTTTCTTGGTACAAATTGTACCTTTTTGACTAGGACAACTACTTTGTTTAGAAAGAAGTGGCTCAGAGTCACCTCTGTCAATAAACATATCACACAAAATAGGGCTGCTCGATAATGGAAAAAATCGTAATCCCGATTATTTTGGTCAATATTGGAATCACGTTTGTTCAAATGATTATTTTTGAGTTTGAAAACATGATATATTTATTCAGCAGGTCTCTCCCAAAAACACAAGAACATTTTCAAATCCAAAATAATGTACATATATGTATCCAGCTGTACTTTCTATAAAACATTAAAAATGGTAAAGAAGGAGAAAAAAAAGAAAACTCGATTATATTCGTTTTGTGATAGTTTTACACTAAAATCGAAATCGAGATCGAAATTCGATTAATCGCCCGGCCCTAATATAAAATATGGATTATATGGATGTTCACATATGTATCAGAGAATTCTGGACTGGTTCAAGAACTCTTGAATTATTTTTTTGGGAGATTGTCTGCGAGTTGATCTTGGCTGCACAATATATCTAATTCATACACATTTTTTTCTGGCAAGACAGATGGAGCTGCATGAAATATGAATAATTCAAGCAGTGAAAACACAGAACTAAAGATTAAGTTCACAGAGGGTAATTCATTGGGGGACATTATATCATAAATCAAAATGTTATTTCAACAGAGCAAGGAAAAGTCCTTAATTCAGGATGAATGCAGTGTTCCATCTGTTGGTTTAAGGGTTATCTAAAGCAAAGTATAATCCCATGGACAGTTATGTTAATATTATATTTATGTTTTGCCCCTCCCCATCCTTTTTTTTAAACGGTATGTAATGGCTAGCATGACCCCCGGTAAAGGGTTAATAAACACAGTACCCTATTTCGTTATAAGCACTATGTCAGCCAGTCAGACGGAGCTGTAATATAATAGTGGTTCACTCTTCCTGGTTTCTGAGGTCGGGACTTACAGGTTTATTCATGGTTTCCTTAGACACGGCAGCTCTGAATCTGCTTTAAGGCGTTGTGTGTTTTGAAGCAGTGTGTTGGATTCTCTATTATTATGACTCACAGACGTATTATGACGTTTAATGGCTGCTGTAAATGCAGAAGTGAACAGAAAATGTGATTACATCTATTCGTTCGAGTGAGTAAAGGCCAACTATCGATGCGGAAGTGGAGGTGCATTTAGAGTTTGTTAGCTCATGTCGTGAAAGATTCACTTGACATTACAGATAGTTTTAGAAAATGTGGGATTGCTGTTCGTTATCCAACACTTCATAATTTCCCCCCCCGGCCCCATAAAACATTGGGAGATAAGAACATGAAAAAACATTTGCATAACAGCGCTCCATTTTAGACAACACAACCCTGTATTCAATGACTTGTTTCCCCTTCTTCTCCTTGCTTATACTTCCCCCCCAATCATCACCCTCTTTATTCTCTTTTTTCTTTCACCTCTCCCTCCTCTTTCTCCTCCTCTTCCCTTCTCCTCTTCCTCCTCTCCCTCCTGTGCCTCCGCTCCATTATCTCTCTCTCTCTCTCTCTCTCTCTCTCTCTCTCTCTCTCTCTCTCTCTCTCTCTCTCTCTCTCTCTCTCTCTCTCTCTCTCTCTCTCTCTCTCTCTCTCTCTCTCTCTCTCTCTCTCTCTCTCTCTCTCTCTCTCTCTCTCTCTCTCTCTCTCTCTCTCTCTCTCTCTCTCCTCCCCCCCCCCCCCCCCCAGGGTCGGTGGGCTCCCCCAGCGAGGTCCACTCCCCGCCCAACGTGGGTCTGCGGCGCAGCGGGCAGATCGAGGGGGTCCGGCAGATGCACAGCAACGCCCCCCGCAGCCAGATGGCCACGGAGAGGGACCTGGTGGCCTGGAGCCGCAGGGTGCTGGTCCCCGAGCTGGAGGACGCCACCGTCGGGTAACACACGCACACACACGGAAACGCATAGATGGACATGCATGCACGCAGGAATGAAAACTTGCTGGGGCACGCACACACACACTTGTATATATGAACACACTGACACACGTATACGTAGACATACGCACACACACACACACACACAATGTAAACACACACCCACACTTTGGCTGTGTTGTTTCTTTTACCTGCTGTCACCACATCTTGAGAAAACGGTTTTTCGTATTACATACATGCTGCATCATAGATATGGCGGACATGCTTACATGTGGTTACCTAATTCTGTTTTGGTTGCCTCTGGAAAAACATGCTTAAAAAGGTCCAAATTGTGATGCGTAGGAAGCAGATCAACTGGCGGGAAGCCAAAGGAGAGGAGGAGATCAACATCTATCGGTCGGAGAGGCGGAGACGAACCATTCACTCTTTACCAAAGGAGACCAGGGTAAATGAAACACACACAGAAACGCACACATGCTGCACACACACACTGATCCTCTATTGATCTTGAAATAAGTAGCAGTGGTGGTGGTGGTGGTTGGGGTAGCGGTAATGGTAGTAGTGGTAGTAGTCAGTCCCTCCAGTCTTTCCAATATGCCGCACTTTCACCGCATAAATTGCGGATTTCCGCGCAAAATATGCGGGGCTTGCATGATTTCATAATCCCCGCATTTTTGTTGCAAAAAAGTCACTGATATCTTAGTAGAAAGTTCAAAAATGTTGCGTTTTCTTCACACAAGAGCAGCCATTTTCCCCCTGTTGCCATGGTAACGTTATGAAGTGACGTAATTACGCGAAGTGAACGTCATCGAAAAGTTCCCTGCAAATTGTTGAAGTTCCCGCATTTTCATAGCAAAAAAATTGCATAAATATGCGCATATTTCATCGCACTTTTTAAGAAAACGTGCCGCATAATCAAGGATTTTTGGCCACAACAATCACAAAAAAATGCCGCATTTTTCTGGAGGGACTGAGTAGTGGTAGCGGTAGCTGTAATGTTAGAAGCCGCGGTAGTGGTAGTAGCATTAGTAGCAGTAGTACATTACCAACTGACAAGCTTCACGTCACTCCGTCCCGTCAGGTACCACCGACCTCCGAGTGTGTGGGTGACGATGCGAGGCGGAGTCAGGGTAACCACGGTTACCACACGCGTGCGGCCATGGAGGAGACGAGCCGCCAGAGCGCGGAGGCTGCAGATGACGACGACAGCACATCGGAGATGGAGGTGGGTTACCGTGGCAACTGTGTCTCTTTGATTAACCTGTTTTGTTTTTGTCCTTAATAGATATGGAAACGAGAGAGTGATTGAAACTTGTTGTAGGAGTTTTTCCAGAACATTCAGAACAGCCAATTAAATATAGTTAGAGTTGAAACTTTCAAACGTGACTGGTGGCACCGTGTTGGCTTTGCGATAGCAGAATAGTGAGGTTGCTTTGGCGGTCGACTCTGAGGCAGAAGGTACTTGGTTTGATCCCCAATGCTCAAAGTTTACCTGCAGAAATCCCTGAGCAGAGTATAATGGTGTGATGTGATGTAAATAGAATGTTGTGATGGTGTGTCATGTAAACATTAGAATGTTCCGATGGTGTGTCATGTAAACATTAGAATGTTCCGATGGTGTGTGATGTAAACAGAATGTTGTGATGGTGTGTGATGTAAACAGTAGAATGTTTTGATGGTTGGAGATGTATACAGTAGAATGTTGTGATGGTATGTGATGTAAACAGTAGAATGTTGTGATGTAAACAGTAGAATGTTGAGATGTAAACAGTAGAATGTTGTGATGGTATGTGATGTCATCAGTACGATGGTGTGTGTGATGTCATCAGTACGATGGTGTGATGGTGTGTGATGTAAACAGTAGAATCTTGTGATGGTGTGTGTGATGTCATCAGTACGATGGTGTGATGGTGTGTGATGTCATCAGTACGATGGTGTGTGATGTAACCCCGGGGTGTGGTCCTTAGGGAGAGCCGGAGGTGCAACAGGTCAACGGCCACTCCTCAGAGGAAGAGAAGGAGGAGGAGAAAAAAGAACCCTGGCCTGACGACCACAGTAGCTCCAGGTGGGACGCACACTTCAATAAGGCTTACGTTTCTGCCTTAATAGAACGTTACGCGATAATAGAACAGAACAGCCCAGTTAAATCGATTACTGGCTATCGCACTTGATTATTGTTGGTTCTTTCTTTCTTTATATTTATATATTTTTATAATAATAATAAAAAAAAAAGGCACCCCTCCAGCCCATAAAATATAAAAATGTGCACCAAACTGACCCCAACACACACACACACACACACACACACACACACACACACACACACACACACACACACACACACACACACACACACACACACACACACACACACACACACACACACACACGGAACACAACAGTCTGACCGCGTGGTTCCTCCGGGGGGGGTTCTTCACAGCGACTACTCCAGCGACTACTCGGACTGGACGGCCGACGCCGGGATCAACCTGGAGCCGCCCAAGAAGAGCGTGAGGGTGAAGAAGAAGAGCAGCAGCTCCGAGGAGGACGGCGGCGAGAAGAAGAGGGACGGCAAGAAGGACCGCAAGAAGGACAAGGCCGACAAAGATGGCGCTGTACCGAAGAAGAAGCAGCCCAAGGAGAAACGCAAGGTGAGTCCGTACGGGCCTGATTGGGTGTGGACGTCATGAGGCTGGCGTAGATGCCGATTAGTGAATTCATCAATTTAGCTTTTCAGGTTTACTGTACATTTATTTAGTATTTTTTCCAATGTTGCTGAGTTTACAAAAAATAAATAGAACCATATAAATACTAGACCAAACATTTCAAATAGAACGCAATAACATTTTTTTTGTTAATAAGAGGCAAAGAATAAAATAGCTGATATAAAGAGCTGATATAATGGTCTCAATTGCTGGGGGGAAAACCCGGTGCAAGTACTCATTGAAACTGTTCCGTGTTCTTTCCTTGTACTTTCCTTGTACAGAGGGCGGAGTTACAGGAGGAGGGGCTAACTCTGGAGGAGTGGCTTCCCTCTCCCTGGATCACGGACACGGTTCCCAGGCGGTGTCCTTACATACCGCAGATGGGAGACGAGGTAGACGTCATATAGTGTCCCTTTTAATATTTTAAGAAACACGCAACAAAAATACAGTGAAAAATAAAATAAATGATATATATATTCACAGTTGTATACAGTATTAGTTTTACTGTTCATGGCCATATGACATTTTCTCATCAACTGTTTTAAAGTAAAATTGGCTCACATTGATTGTTCAATTTTGTTTAATTTTAACCTTATACGCGTGTTGTTGTTGGTGTGTGTGTGTGTGTGTCCGTGTGCGTATGCAGCTGTACTACTTCAGACAAGGCCACGAGGCGTACGTGGAGATGGCGAGAAAGAAGAAGATCTACAGTATAAATCCCAAAAAGCAACCCTGGCATAAGATGGAACTTCGGGTAAGCTAGCTGGCCCCCCCCCACCACAATAGATTCTCTCAGTCGGCCTCATTGACGTCGTTGCCATATCCTGATGTAATTACAGATATCCAGATATCTCATGGTGCAGTCTGAATCAATTATGATTTATTATTACGATACCTGTCAACATTTGGCAGTTTTACATGTAGAGCTTTACTCTGGATGATTAACCCTACACCTTTTGATTAGCTGACGATCTGGAGTTGTTCTATTTCCATAGAGTTTATCTTTTGAAGGGATTCATATATTTTGGGACGGCGCCTTCAGGAGATTGACATGTTTGGAATTGAACAGAAGGAGTGATGTCTAATGATAGCATCGTCACTTTCATTTACACTCCAGTCTGCAAATATCCTCCAAACTTGGAATTGATAGGAATATTTTTTGCAGAACATCCTTGTTCCTGGTTTGGGCTTTGAACACCCATCTCTGTTTTATATATATAAAAACGGTATATATACATATTTATATGTCATGATGTTATGTGGGTGTATATATTTATTTATATGTATGTGTGTAAGCCTGAGGCAATCTATAAACTAGGGTGACAGCGCTATAAAGGGGAGAACTGTGTGAAATCCTTTAGGCTGAATCATTTAATTTAAGCGATTCTTTCTTGTGCTCTTCAGGAACAGGAGCTGATGAAGATAGTGGGCATCAAATACGAAGTGGGGTTGCCCACGCTGTGCTGCCTGAAACTCTCCTTCCTGGACCCCGACACGGGCAAACTGACCGGAGGGTCCTTCTCCATGAAGTAAGGACCCCCTCTCACACCACCACCCCATGGAGATACGCTTTAGTATTTTTGCAGACACTTTTATTCAAAGCGACTCAGGAGGAAATCAGTTGTGAGCCTGTAGGGGTTGAAGCTCAGATATGCCTACTGTTACATTGCCTTACAGTTACAGGCCTTTCTCTTGTATGCCTGCAGGACATTGGGCATCGAACCCAGACCCTTACGGCTTGGGATCAAACACCCTAGCCAATCAGCTATTATACTTTACTGCTCTGTAAATTTCTACGGTTTAAATAGCAATCCATCAAACGGAGCAATTAATAAATAAACACCAATTTAACTGCAAAGTCAAGACATGAAGGTCGCCATTAGAACTACAGCATTAACTCACCAATATTAAGCTGGCCCGTGTTCAGACATGATGATATGTGGGCGGTAAAGTTCAAACACTCATCCCAGAATCAAAAGATAATCCCAAAAATAACGGTTTGGTTATATAGATATCTTCAATATATAATTGCGATATCGACTTGCCTTTTTTTTGGCTCTACTTCAATGTGTCTTATTTGACCGGCGTCGTACAGATATGTACTGTAGTCTCGACTCCGCATGGTTCAAGCGACGTGCCCCAGAGACCCATTTGCATGGCCGTTATTTCCACAACATTGCACTTTATCTTTCTCTGGCTCAGTGATCAAGACTGCTCCCTTCGCCTCGGCTGCTTTTAAAGACGCACTTCAACGTGACATCTGCTCTTCAAAAACGCTATTGATCAAGTGATGCTCGCTGTCTTTTTTTCCTCCTCCACTGCAGTAGCTTTAGGACCGAATATGTATCAATGGTTTAGCGTTGTAGTGAGTGGATCCGCTGTAACTCCTTCACAAAAAAGAGATGAAAAGGTCAATTCTTGGTTGCAGAATGTGTTTATCGAGACAACCTGCCCATGTCCGTGAGCTGCCTTTTTTAAATCATCAACCAGCCCTTGTTGGCGGCTTTTAGGCTCAACGCACTAAGGCGACAGCCACTCAGGCCACACGCCTCGTAGTGATCCAGGTTCGATTCCGAGCTGCGGTCCCGTGCTGCATTTCATCCCTCCTCTCTTGAGACCCTTCTCTTCCGTAAAGGCATAGAGACCAAGCCCTTATCCCAGTCAAGCCTCGACGTCAAGCTGCTTCAAGCTTCCGGAACAAATTCTTTAAGGTGCATAGACCGTCTGTGGACTGGGTCTAATGTGTGTGTGTGTGTGTGTGTGTGTGTTTGTGCGCGCGTGTGTGTCTCGTTTCAGGTACCACGACATGCCAGACGTCATCGATTTCCTGGTTCTCCGGCAGCAGTTTGACAACGGCCGAGAGCGTCAGTGGAGTATAGGTAAGCCTCGCAGTCCCTCGCTCTCGCTCTCTCTCTCTCTCTCTCTCCTTCGCTCTCGTTCTGAACGGAGTCACACCGAGCTCAAACTCGGCTTTTGAGCTTGTGTGTTGAATCCAAAATAAGTCCCACGTCTCGGCGGCCCCAGAATCCACCGTGACTGTGATGAAGCAGTCAGAGCGACTGGGAGGTCACCAGGAGCGCCGCCTTCAAGAGCAGACATCACATTTCCCCCACGTCCACATTGAAGGAACGCGTGAAATAGTAATGTTACGTGTAACTGCAAACACTGTTGACTCGGTGTTCAGTCCTGCTCTCGAGCGGGTTATACCCCAAAGGATCAAATTCAGTCTTTGCCCGTTTACTGCCATATTATCTTAGTTATTAGTTTTACTTGGAACTGCATCAATCGTGTACCACCTAATTACAATTCTGTCTGAATGACCAAATATTAAAATATATCAAATATCAGATACATAGATAATGGCTGGATAGATCGATAGATAAAATGATAAAAACATAGATACAATGAAGCTAGATGACTGTTTGGATATCTAAAGCAGCTAGTTGACTGTATAGATAGCTACAGTAGCTAGGTGACTACCGGTATGTAGGATACAGTAGCTAGGTGACTGTATATATAGGTACAGTAGCTTGACGATAGGTACAGGAGCTTGGCGACTGTATGGATAGTTACAGTACCGTAATGATAGCTTCAGTAGCTAGGTGACTGTATGTATAGGTACAGTAGCTTGACGATAGGTACAGTAGCTAGGTGACTGTATGTATAGTTACAGTACCGTGACGATAGCTACAGTAGCTAGGCGACTGTATGGATAGTTACGGTACCGTAACGATAGCTACAGTAGTTAGGTGACTGTATGGATCGCTACAGTAGCTGGACGACTGTATGGTTAGCTGCAGCAGCTAGCTGACTGCACGGACGGTTCTCAACATGGCGTGTGGTGTGTGTGTGCAGGGGACCGCTTCAGGTCGGTGATCGACGACGCCTGGTGGTTCGGGACCATCGAGAGCCAGGAGCCCTTCCAGTCCCAGTACCCTGACAGCCTGTTCCAGTGCTACAACGTCTGGTAGGCCTGCCCCACGCCCCCCCCACCCCCACCCCCAGCCTGACAAAGAACAGTGTCGATGAATGAAGACAGGACTTCTATATATCAAAACCTGGAACCTGATTTGAAGACTACATAAACGGCCTTTAAACTATTTTCATTTTAAGGCCTCGCAAATCTGTAATAGGGTAATTGCTTCACTACAGCAAGGAAGTACGCAGTGACAAATAGTCATTCGACGGTTTAAGTGATTCAATAAAACCAGAATATTATTTTGCAACAAGTGCAACGTAAATTAACTAACCATGATAAAATAAGAATATTATTCTAATAAATTCTTGAATTTAATCAGAAATGGAACTGCATATGAGTTTTTAGGAGATGTCATTTTTTTCATGATCAAATATTAAAACGCCCAGCCAACTGCAGAGATAACCCAACGAAAACGATTGCATTTCACACAATTTATAGATTAAAATGGCCTTCAGCGGTTTACATTTTTACAATGTTTGTGTCCCATATATTTTTATTATTGCACTCCAAAAATGAATAATTGTCATTGTATCGATGTCTTTTGGAATCTGTGAATCGGTTCACTGCACCATGCAGTCAATACTTCATACTGGAGAGGGAAGGTAGTAAAACGCGATTCTGCTATGTGTGTGTGTTGGATGTAAGTGTAATGTGTTTGTTTTCATCCAGCTGGGACAACGGGGATACTGAGAAGATGAGTCCCTGGGACATGGAGCCCATTCCGAATGAGGGTGAGTTTCAATGATGATGCATTACAAACAGCACTCACACACGCGTGTGCACCACTCCCCACACACAGACACACGGTTGTCAACAATGTAAACTACAAACATCTTCTTAATTGTTCTCCCTATTTTCTGTCCCTCCCTTACCCCATCCATCCCTCTCTCCACCACTCTCCCTTTCTCCTTGTCTACATCCCTCTACCCCCTCCTCCCGCCCTCTCCCCCCTCCTCCCTCCCTCTCCCCCCTCCTCCCTCCCTCTACCCCCTCCTCCCGCCCTCTCCCCCCTCCTCCCTCCCTCTACCCCCTCCTCCCGCCCTCCCCCCTCCTCCCTCCCTCCCCCCCCTCCTCCCGCCCTCTCCCCCCTCCTCCCGCCCTCTCCCCCCTCCTCCCTCCCTCTCCCACCTCCTCCCTCTCCTCCTCCCTCCCTCCCCCCCTCCTCCCTCCACCACCCCCTCCCTCCCTCTCCTCCTCCCTCCCTCCCCCCCTCCTCCCTCCCTCTCCTCCTCCCTCCCTCCCCCACTTCCTCCCTCCCCCCTCCTCCCTCCACCACCCCCCTCCTCCCTCCCTCACTTCCTCCCTCCCTCTCCCCCCTCCTCCCTCCCTCCCCCACCTCCTCCCTCTCCTCCCTCCCCCACCTCCTCCCTCCCTCTCCTCCCTCCCTCTCCCCCCTCCTCCCTCCCTCTCCTCCCTCCCTCCCCCACTCCCTCCCTCTCCTCCCCCCCCCCTCCCTCTCCTCCTCCCTCTCCCCCTTCCTCCCTCCCTCTCTTACCTCCTCCCTCCCTCCCTCCCTCCTCCACCTCCTCCCTCTCCCCCCTCCTCCCTCCCCCTCCCTCTCTTACCTCCTCCCTCCCTCTCCCCCACCCCCTCCCTCTCTTACCTCCTCCCTCCCTCTCCTCCTCCTCCCTCTCCCCCCTCCTCCCTCCCTCTCTTACCTCCTCCCTCCCTCCCTCCCTCCCTCCCTCCCTCCCTCCTCCACCTCCTCCCCCTCCTCCCTCCCTCTCCCCCCTCCCTCTCTTACCTCCTCCCCCCCTCTCCCCCACCCCCTCCCTCTCTTACCTCCTCCCTCCCTCTCCTCCTCCTCCCTCCCTCTCCCCCCTCCCTCTCTTACCTCCTCCCCCCCTCTCCCCCACCCCCTCCCTCTCTTACCTCCTCCCTCCCTCTCCTCCTCCTCCCTCCCTCTCCCCAGCCTCCTTCCCAGACGAGCTGGGTCTGAGCGTGCCCCTGGCGGAGGAGGAGCAGCAGGAGCTGCTCTACGTGCCCCTGGAGGGCGAGTGGGGCGCCCGCGGCCGCGCCGACGAGTGCGAGCGCATCATCAAAGCCATCGACCAGCTCGTCACTCTCGGTGGGTCACCAGGGCGCGTCGCCCCGGCCCCCCAGCTCTGACACCATCAGCATGAGACATCAAGAGATACAATAGATAATGCTGAATATATACCCTTCTGTTTCCTGCTCAAAGAGATAACTTATATAATACTAAATAATATATAACAACTGACTTGATAATAACAACTTGATCCTCAGCGCTATTCGGTTTGTTGAGCCTTAATGTTGTGTAACTTTTTTTACGTTTACTACGTATTTGACATACTTTTGTTTGGTTAATGTTGAGGTATTATATTTTATTCCTTACTCACCGTGTCAATTTGAGCCTGCCAAAGTAGCGTTTTACTGAGATGAATCATATCGACACGTATTGCACCAGAAATTGCCTCTAATGACTGATGTCCCTCTGAAGTGATGTAATCATACCTTGTGCACTGCAACGTTAAAAAAACATCCATGCTCCCTCTAGTGGCCGGTAACGGGAGGGGCCATCTGCCTGGCTTTAGTTTCACTGAAATGCTGAAATGTATGCGGATGAACCAGTATGGGAGGGATTTATTTATGAGGCCCACAGAGCTCAAACATGGCTCCAATGTGCACAATATATGTTCGCCTGAAACCTGTTCAGAATATCTATAAATTCTAAGAATATATCTATTCAGAAAATCTGTAAATCGAATATCTATGAATATCTGTTCATAATATCTGTTCAGAACATCTATACACCGAAAGTCTGTTCAGAAGATCTTTGAGTATCTTTACGTGCATCAACCAACGCCTGATATGTAGCAGTCGCAGACCTTCATCGTATTGTATCACCCCTCTTTGACCTTTTTTCGAAGGGACTCTTCACATCGCTTGCTTGTGCATTACATGTTCCCTTTCCAACCCTCGTCCATTCGGCTCCTTTCTCTTCCACCTCCAGACGTGGCGGCGCCTTTCGCCTTCCCCGTGGACCTGCAGGCCTACCCGTCCTATTGCACCGTGGTGGCCTACGTCACCGACCTCAGCAGCATACGCCAGCGGCTTGAGAACCGCTTCTACCGGTACACTCCGCTCACATGTCTTTTGTGTGTGTGTGTGTGTGTGTGTGTGTGTGTGTGTGTGTGTGTGTGTGTGTGTGTGTGTGTGTGTGTGTGTGTGTGTGTGTGTGTGTGTGTGTGTGTGTGTGTGTGTGTGTGTGTGTGTGTGTGCGGGAGAGATGATTTGTTAAATTTTTCGGTTCAATCCCCATTGAAGCGCGGCTTTACGTCGCTGTGGATGAAAGTGGTTGAATACTAAATTGTGGTAAGAGTCGGGTTGAGTTGGTCGGAGTTGTTTTGAGTTGAACTGATTGGATGGAATTCAATTGAATGGTGTTGTGTCCTTCCATTGAATGGTGTTGTGTCCTTCCATTGAATGGTGTTGTGTCCTTCCATTGAATGGTGTTGTGTCCTTCCATTGAATGGTGTTGTGTCCTTCCATTGAATATGGTTGTGTCCTTCTCAGGCGCATGTCTTCCCTGATGTGGGAGGTGCGCTACATCGAGCACAACGCCCAGGCCTTCAACGAGCCCGGTGCCTTCATCGTCACCACCGCCAAGTTCGTGTCGGACCTCATGCTCCAGTTCATCAAGTACGTCGTCCCGGCCTCTTCTGTTTTCCTGCTCCAGAGCACTGGGGATGATCCACTTTCTGTTTCAGTTAACGACCGGTAGTTTAGTGGTTTTAGTGGTTGTTGATTTAGCAGTGGATGTCTGTTTTTTTTGCTTTTTATTGCACCACTCTTCCTAAGTATTTACTATGCAGTTACTTAGCCGCTTGTATCTGTGTGTTAAATCTCACAGACAAGTGTTGGGTTGCCTTAATGCAGACGAGATTAAGGCATGTTTTAAGTGTCTTTTCCCGCTCTTTCCATTTCAGGGACCACACTATGACGGACATCATCCCCCTGTACAAAACCATGAAGAAGTCCACCTTCTCTGATTCTGAAGAAGAGGTGGGTTTGGGTGTTTTAGCAGGGATTTATTATAGATGTATTAATCTTGTTGTTATGGATTTTCTGAACCCACAATTCTGAGCAATACTTTAACATGAGCTAGCTCCTAAGTGCATCAAGAGATTGTTTTCGTGAATCCCACTACAGGATGAGGAGGAGGAAGAGGAGGAGGAGAACACTCCGGGAACGTCTGCGAGGAAAACAAAGGTTTGTAATATCAAGTTGTTTGCATGTTAAGCTTGTGTTCAGTGATCTGGATTTTCCTCCCTGCAGTTTACTGCATAGATTATGCGAAACGCACAATTAAATTTTTTTCTCAATTAATTATCAAAATAGACAGAAATAGTTATATCATTGATTGTAAATAAATTATAAACATACATAAACTAGTATAGCTTGTTATTATTTAGAAAAAGGTTGCATCCCATTCCATGTCTTCCAATGTTTTCCAGTGGTTTCTTGTGACTAACGCCTCTCGTCTGTGTTTCTTGGGGGTAGGGCCGGCGCCCCATGCAGAGGCAGCGGCGCACGCGACCCCCGTCCTACGACCCCCAGGCCTGGAGGGGGCGCTGCAAGGAGCTGCTGGACCTCATCTTCCAGTGCGAGGACTCTGAGCCCTTCAGGGAGCCTGTGGACCTGCACGAGTATCCGGTGAGTCTGGGCCGGCCACACTGAGCTCTTTATCAGTTCTCTCTTGTCTTATTCTAATTATAATGTTCTGCAGTCTTTTGGGGGGGGGTGCAGGATAGTGTGGTGGCTACTTCAATCTGCAGTGAACCGTGTGCATGGGCAGTGTGCCAACACTTTGACCTGTAAGCATCCTTGAGCAAGATGCCCAAACCCCCCCCCACCAACTCCTTCATAAAGTACATATGCAGCCTCCGCCAGTGGCTTTGGAGCGTCCGCTGGGAGACCAACATAGTAAAGTATCTGTGCCGCTGCTGTGGTTGTAACCCCTGCAGGACTACCTGGAGATCGTGGAGTCCCCCATGGACTTCAGCACCGTGCAGAGCACACTCTCCGACGGGAAGTACAAGTCTCCCATCGACCTCTGCAAGGACATCCGCCTCATCTTCAGTAACTCCAAGGCCTACACGCCCAGCAAGAAGTCGCGGGTGAGACACGTCATAACACACGCACACTTTTCTGATGGATTTTGTTTCCTGATTCCTACCGTTATGTTCAGCTTGGTATCTTAGCAGATAGTAATTATCTTGGTAACTCGGTGGTGCTACCCTCTACTCTGCTGAATTACTTTGACCTTGCGTCATCCTCACTTAGTGGACCCTTTCGCTGGCTAAAACCTTAATATAATGCTAGAGTAAAGGTTTGATTTTATTTTCCAAAAGAGGATTCATGCTGTGATGTGTCTTTGTGTCAGCTGCTGCGTCTTTTCAGTTGTGTTCATGGCTAATACCAACGGCTCTTCTGTGAATAAATAACAGCAGCTGTCACTTTGAATAAGAATTTGTCCTTTTCTGTTCGGTGGACGTCAGTAACTGGCCGTGAAATGAAAAGAAACAACCAAAACAATTAGAAGAAATATAAATGTTTACACAAGTCTCATCAAGTCTCATTTGTATCTCCCCCCTCTCCCCCCTCTCCCCCCTCTCCCCACCAAACACACACACACACACACACACACATCCCCCTCTCCAGATCTACAGCATGAGCCTGCGTCTCTCGGCCCTGTTCGAGGAGCACGTCAACTCCATCCTGGACGACTACAAGGCCATCCACGGCCTGACGGACAAGCTGACCCGCCAGCGGACGGACAGACAGACACGCCACGCCGCCACCGCCTCAGGCTCTGCCTCTGACCGCCCGACGCGCCACGCCCCCAAGAGGAGGCGGCGACGCAGGAGCGAATCGCCCGCCAGCAGCACCGCGTCGAGGTACGGTGGGGGGGACGGGGTCTAGAGGGTGGAGCAGGGGTCAAAGGTCACGTCTTTCTTACGCTGTTTGTTAGGGTTAGGGTTTAATAGCATGTTGTTATTTATGTCCAGTGTGTTGTTTTTGAGTAGCTCCCTGCTGCTGTCATTTCCCGCGGGCAGATAAAGTTATATCTTTCAATCTAGATATATCTATCAAACTAGAGCTAAAGTCGTAATAACGTACATAAGAGTTTTCCTTCCCCAAAACACAAGCTCCCTCTCACCCGTCCGTCTCCCCCGTCTCCCCCCCCCCCACCCCCACAGCCCCGAGAGGAAAAGGCGCGTGTCCTCCCGGACGTCCGGGCGCCGCGAGCCGTCGCCAGGGCCGACGCCCCCCTCCTCCTCCTCCTCCTCCTCGGGCTCCGCCCCCGCCTCATCCTCGCGGCCGGCCTCGCTGAGGCAGGCTCCGCCCCTCAGGACCCCCCCGCAGCTGCTCAACGGGAAGGGGGACGCCGCGCAGACGCCGGGACGGACGCGCAGCTCGCTGCGGCACTCGACGCACTCTCCCCCGCTGTCCTCGCACGCCGCCGCCGCCGGAGCTAACGCTGGCGCACATGCTAGTGCTAGCGCGCACGCCGCCGCCACAGGTGAGGTTGTGTGGATGTGGAGACGCGGTGGGTGTTCCCAGGTGGCGGACAGCTGCTGTGTGTGTGTGTTCTGTCAAACAAGACACGTATGGTTTCTTTCACAGCTGAGCGTTGATTACGCTAAAGGTGACATAATACCACCAGGTGTGAGTGGGATTAGCCGCTACAAGCCGTTTTGAAGATCTGCCTTGAAGATCGCAAGTGGGCGTGTCCACCTAGATGTATGACGGATAGAAGAGTAATGTTTGCTACAGTCCACCGGGTAGGCTGGTAGACTGATCCATCCGGCCCACATCTAGGTGGACACGCCCACTTGTGATGTCAGAAGAGGCATATTTTCAAAACGGCTTGTATTGGCTAATCACACTCACCTGGTGGAATAATATGTCCCCTTTAACAGTGGTTTAGGAAAGTAACTAAAGACGAGAGTTAAAGCGGGAAGACACAGGCTTGATCTCATTATTTTGGAGTGGCTGTATGTATAATGTAGTACCTGTTTTGTATGCTAATACCTACCAGGAGTTTGTGGACCAATCAGAGAGGAGAAATCACGCGCATGCTAGACGATTGAAAAATGAACGTTTCTTCCTCCGCCTGTCTTCAGAGACACCTACGCGCCTGCTGCGTGGTCACAACCCGGTCGCTGTGACGACCCCCCCGGAACCCGAGAGACCGGCGCGCTCCCCCCCCGCCGAGGGCGGTGGCGGAGGAAGTACCCGACGGAAACTCAGGACCCCCGTACGACTCACGCCAGGTAGGTCCATGATGGAGGTGCCTCGCCCCGTACCGTGGTTCTCGTACCGTGGTACTCGTACCGCGCCAAAGGCTCAGCTTTGGTTCCGCGTCGACACAACGACCCTGCGGACGCTTCAAAGCGGCCGTCAACCTGTTTTGGTTCTGCGTCGGGCTTCAGTGAGCGGACCAATTTCAGCCCTTGCTGCTGCGTCAGGTTGCATTCACAAGGGACAGGTTACAAGTTTACAACTCATCGGAGGCGCACGTCAGCCCCTTGCGCTGGACGCACGGAGGGTCCGCAAGGACGTCAGGGGTCCGTAAACCCCCGTGCGTCGCGTCGACGCGGAACCATAACCAAGCCTTTAGAACGGCATGTCCCTGCTGTGTGTTCCCGCGTCCTCTGAACTGACCACCGTCCCTTCTCCTCTCTGCCCGCAGCCTCTCCCACCCGGACCCCCAGCCGTACCCCGGCCGTCGGCACGGTGCACCTCAACGGCCACAGCCGGGACAGCAGCAGCGGCGGCGGTCACGGGACCGCGGGCGTGGGCCGACGGGGCCGGCGGCCGCGGCCCGAGGCGCCGGCGAGCCGCGCGCCGGAGGTCACCGCCGTGTCGCCCGCAAGCTCCCCCCGGCCACGGGGCCGGCCCCCCGGCAAGAAGAGGGGCCGCAAGAGCAAGCAGGAGCTGGCGGAGCTACGGAGGAGGAGCAGCCATCGCAGCTCCTCCCCTGAGGAGGAAGAGGAGGAGGAGGAAGAGGAGGAGGAGGAGGAGGAGGAGGAAGAGGAGGAGCCCGACCAGTCGACGGGCGAGGAGGGCGGCACCTCGTCGGCGGCCGTGCCGTCGGGGCCCGGGACGGCGCCCGCCACCCCCAGGCGCCGCGGACGGCCGCGGCTGGTGCGGCCCGAGGAGGTGGCCCCGCCCCCGGCGGAGCCGCCGTCAGACTCCTCCCCGCTCGGGAGGAGGCGGAGCAGCAGGCGGGCCAACGAGGAGACCACGCCCCCGGCCCAGACCGCCACGCCCCGCGCCCTGCGGAGAGAGTCTCGGAGGGGAGCGGAGGAGGAGGAGGAGGGGGAGGAGGAGGGAGGCGATGACGAAGAGGAAGGGGAGGGGGATGAGGAGGAAGGAGAGGAAGGAGAGGAGGGAGAAGAGGGCGACGGCGGCAGGGGGTCCATGCGCACGCGGAACCAGGGGCGGCGGTCGGCCTTCTACCTGGAGGAGGACTCTGAGGAGGAGCAGAGACAGCTGCTGTTCGAGGACTCGTCCATCACATTCGGGACGTCCTCCAAGGGGCGCGTCCGCAAACTCACAGAGAAGGCCAAGGCCAACCTGATTGGCTGGTAAACCCGATTGGCTGGTCACCTCATTGGCCACTGTAATGGAACAGTCACACAGGATATAAGGATCCAACCATCCTGCAAGGCACAGCGCAGAGACGCATGGGGGGTTTGGGATGGAGGCGGCGGGGGGGAAAGATGTGGAGACATGCTGGTTGTTTACCCCTACTTTTGTGTGTGCGTGCGTGCGTGCGTGCGTATGTGTGTGTGCCTGCGTCTAAACACGCCCAGAACGGAGTCGGTAGAGTCGGCCACCCCTTCCGACTGTGTGACAAAGAGTTTGGTCGTCGGATTCCTCCCGCTCTATTGGTCCATGTTGGATCCTATCGGGGCGAGCAAACCCTGAGCTCCGCTGCTGAGGGTCACGTGACTTCAGTCACCCCGTTTCAGTCAACCACTCCTCTCGGGCGCCCCGGCGATGCCGTCTTATGTCAAATCCTCGGGAAGAACTAGTCTGAGAAAAACAGCTTTAGTACTTCAAAAACCGAACTGCGGAGAACACTAGGTGCGCGTGCGGGCGAGGTACCGACGTCCAGACTTGAGGACTTTCCCAGAGACTGATTAAGTGCGCTGTAAGGTCTAAGGAATAAGGTTACGTGTACCAGCCGCAGAGTCATGAAGAGACGACGTAGACGCAACCAGGAATAGCGTTTGTCCCGCCGTCGGTCGACACGCTGCGATGGACGTGTAGAAAACAGACTTCGGACTCTCCTTCTGTAATCACACGGGCGTCTTTTTGATATATATATATATACATATATATATTAAAAAAAAAATGTTTTTGCTTTTTGTACGATTTGTACGTGATGTTCGTTGTCTCTCTCTCTCTCTCGGTTTCGAAAGTCTTACGTGTCGGCAAGAGGGGTCGAGCCCGTCCGACCCTAGTGTGACTGTTTTGTGCTGAAATACCAAATGGGCGTGCCTCGGTGGGTACCATAGATCTGTAGGTTCTGTTTACTCTCCCAGTGAGTGAGTGAGTGTGAATGAGTGAGTGTGGGTGTGTGTTACTTCTTTGTTCCTGCACGTCAACTATAGAGGGAAAGAGGCGGTGACTTGATGTTTTTTGTGTTGTTTTATTACATTGATGAGGAGAACGCGATGCATGGTGAGAGCTTCATCTATATGTCTGTATAGACATGTTCCAATGTCCAACATTAGCAATACCTTGTGCCTTTTGTCCCTGTTTGTGTGGGGTGCGTGTGCACGCGTGTGTGCGTGTGCATGTGTGTGCACGCACTTGAATATGGGGTGTGCGTGTGTGCTGTGCTTGCGTGAGAATTGGATGAGTGTGTGTGTGTGTGTGTGTGTGTGTGTGTGTGTGTGTGTGTGTGTGTGTATGCATGCTTGCATGGTGTGTGTGTGTGTGTGTGTGTGTGTGTGTGTGTGTGTGTGTGCGTCTGTGTGTGTGGAAGTGCCCGTGAGAGGGGGCCTGCCCGTAATTCCGACACCTCATTGTTCCGACGTATCAATGGTCCGAAATATTTCCCATTAGATCGAGTGTATAACGTGCGCTTCATAAATTCACCTCTTGTGACCGTTCAAGCCCACAGCAACAGTCTGGCTTGGTGAAGTGCACTGCTGGAACTTAGCCTACATCGTCTTTTATTGTTGGTTTCATAATCACTCATGAGGAATTGCGCCTTGGCCTTGAACCGTCGGCCTAATGCGCCTCCTTTTTGAAAAGTCGGACAAACGGACCTTCGGACCAATGGGTTCCGTTTTCGGAACATTGAACCGTCGGCATAGTGGCATGTCGATCTAATGGGAAATATTTCGGACCATTGAGACGTCGGAACAATGAGGCGTCGGAATTACGGCAAGGCACCCGTGAGAGTGAGCGTATGCGTGTGTAACACAACTGAGTGTCGTTCACTTTTGGCGTACAAACAGTGGCATAAAGTTCGATTGTTGTGAAACTTCTCAAAGAAATGTATTTATAACAGTCAAGAAAAAGATTTTACTGTTGTTGTAAACAAACCATTATTCACGTTGCTATATAATCCAACTATAACCAACCTATTGTTAGTTTATACACACGGTACAGCACTGCAGTTGCTGGGGGCATCCAGTTCAGTTTTTAAAGAGTGAACGTGTACATTTTAAAACAAGTTGAGTTTTAAACGGGTCGCAAACTATAACATTGTGCGTTTAATGTTTCTACAGTGAACACACACACACACACACACACACACACACACACACACACACACACACACACACACACACACACACACACACACACACACACACACACACACACACACACACACACACAAACACACAATTCCATTGTGCATGTTCTAGCACTTTTACACACCTAAATCTGAACAAAACTGGATCGAGCCAGATTTAGCTGTATCAAACTGGATTTGGATTGGAGGCGCTTGATGCATAGAAGAAAGCCTGGGTATTGATTTTTCTGATTGTGTGCCTTGGCTGGTGAAGCATCACTTTCTTCTTTTTAGTCTTTACCAACATTCTGGTTGTGTTGTTTTAATTAAATTCAAGAACGGGCAGAATTCTCAAATTGGAGTGAACACTATAATGAACAGAAGAGACTAATATAGTTAAACAGAGATACTAGATTGCTCCCTGTAGCTGCAAATCTGTCATTGTGTCTTCGTTTTTTAATGTAAAACAGCATTCATCTATTGTTTTCACTGCGCATAGAGATTGCATTGTGGCGATGACAAACAGTCAAACAATGTGAAAGGATGGTAAACACCATCCTTTCAACTTGGTAATCTTGCTGAATATTTGGGTTTTAACTATTCAATACACGTCATTAAAACTTGAGGTTGACAAAAAGACAGAGAATAGTACATACATTTCTGTCACTTAAGGGCATTCAAGCATTGCCGCAGAATTAAGGTAACCAAAATCCCAGGCTGTAGTTAGACTCCTATCACAATATTTCAGAGTGTAACGTACCACTCTGCCCTTTTTGTGTTTTAACCCTTGGAGGACAGAATTATGTCTTTATGGGGCCACTTCCTGGGCATCCACTTGGCTTATTATTAGTCTAGTCATGTCACATATTATCAACTATATAAATGTCATCCGTTTGTTATCGTTACGTTTGGTAGGGGATTTATATAATGCCAAATGTTGTCGCTGGTCACTGATGTTATTTTTGGAAACATGGCTTATGAATGTGTTTTATTTGATTGTTTTTGTTCCTTTTCTTCTGGATCTATCTGAATGTCCCTGCTTGGGAGTGGGTCAGGGGGAGGGGGGGAGGGGTCCTTCCATTCTGGAACAAGTCGACTGTTGTTTTGATCCTGTCTCTTTCCCTGCCATAAATAGTCACTATGTGTGTAATTATATCTGTTGGGTGGATTTTATTGTGCTGGAATGATACTTATAGGTTGATAAAAATATATATGATGTGAAACAAACTGCTGCGGTGGATTTATCGCATCTATAAAGATCTCTTTGTTTCTCCTACAACGACTACGTTAATGGAGTCGAAAAACCGAAAAGGTATTCTAGTCAATGAGAAGCGAAAGACGCTAATATGCAGTCTGGAGTGAATGATGTCGATTCAGCAGAATCTATACAAACAATTATGATTTTATTCAGATTTAAGTATAGCTTTACTCAAACCAGACAGTATGTTAAAAAACATTCTGGAATGTTTATGTGTGAGTGCACACACACAAACACACGCACACGCACACGCATACACACAAATACACACCCGCAAACACCAATATCCATGACGTCAAATTGCTTTTGGTGTCTTGAAAAGCGCCATTAAATTGTTTCAATGTATTCTTTATTCAACCTGGCAAGTCATTGAAGACATTAACAAGTCACTTATATTCACCCACGTTATTTCTAACTGCAAACCATTGTCTGACAGGTGGTTATGTCTTAATAAAGAACGGCAGGCGGGGTTGAACCAGGGTTAAGCCTTCAAAGCCAGTGACACCTCTATTTGGGTTTTACTATTTCTTCCTTGTTTAGATGGAGCAGCTAAGTAAGACGATATGGGATGAATGGTCAGGTGACCTTAAAATAGTCTCTCTCTCTCTCTCTCTCTCTCTCTCTCTCTCTCTCTCTCTCTCTCTCTCTCTCTCTCTCTCTCTCTCTCTCTTCCCCCCCTCCCCGTCTGTCTGTGTTTCTCTTTAACAGAAACAATAAATTGCATGACCGTCCTTCATTAATTGCTTTGCGATTAAACTTCTTTGTTGTGATTGGTGGAAAAACTTGTGACAATTAATGAGACCCCCACCACCACCTGGAGCGAGGTATGTTCAAATGTGTCACGTGGGGGAGTGCTTCCATGACTGCCAATCATTCCTCTAGCACAGTAAGGATTGTATATTAAAACCTCAGTGTGTGAGTTTGTGTGTAAGTGTTCCAACAGAAGTGGGTGTATTTTGGATTTTCAGATTGTGCCGTCGCTCACTCCTTATATTTCAAGACAATAAAAATTCGTTGTGCCATTTCTACTCGGTCTTCATCTTCAGAGTTGGTGAAAGAACAGGTTACTGAAACTATCCTCATTTAGACGTCCTGTTGTGATTCATTCTAACCGGACGTGACCGATAGCATCATCTGGTGTCGTCGAAGCGCTACTGCGTATAGGCCTAAACACGTGCTGGGAGGGACACGATGTGGGCGCGAGGACGTGTCGAGGAGCGAGAGGCCGCGCCGCTGCTCGTGGGCCGCGATGATTGGCCTGAAGACCAGCATGGCAATATTTCCTACACAGGTGTCCGTGTCAAGGCACTGAGAGTGTATGTAAATACAATTAAGTGAAACTCGTCACTGACGAGTGTACAGCGACGTCAAACAAACCCCTCAAAGAAACTTTAGTCCACACAGGTTGAGTTGTAATTGGATTGGGTAAATTCGACTGGTTTGATGAGAGCAGACCATCACTAAAGGTAAGCAAGCGGACTTGCGCTCGTCCATGTAGTCCGACGCGTTGACAGCTGTTTCCCAGAGCAGGCAGTAAAACTGCATTCACCGGTTGGGTTGGACAAAACTGCGCCACCACAACTGATACGGAAATAAGGATTTCAGCGTTTTGTGTAGTGTAGCAAGCGTTGCTATGACATGTAGTTAGGCGGCCTGCTATTCCTACTCAATAACGATCGCAATGCAATTTGTAACATTGAAGTAGGCTATGCATTAATTCATTTTGATGTCGATATTGTCAACTCTTTTTTCTTTTTACTTTCTGTTATCCCAAAGTAGGTTCAGGAAGTCTATACGAGCTGACGCGCCAAACAAGTGTTGTCTTTTTTAGGTTTTTTAAAGAATAGGTTCTTTGCTCCTTGTCTGTCCCAGGCCTGTATCTGAGGTGAGATGAAAGATGCCGCAGATCGCGGCCACCACAGTGCTGCAGCTTGCGCTGCTCCTCTCTGCCCTTCCCGCCCAGTATTTGATCTCGCGCTGGAGCGGGTCGACGGTGGCGCAGCGCTTCCACGCAATCACGCGGTGAGTTCAACAAAGTGTTATTTATTCATAGTCTGCTATAGGACAAAATAAAGTTAACATAGTAGGGTATTGTTTCGTGCACTATTTCTGTTTCACTGTGTGTGTGTGTGTGTGTGTGTGTGTGTGTGTGTGTGTGTGTGTATAAATATTTGGATTGATATGTCCAATGCTTTTTGGAAACGATTCCTTCATAAAACGGGCCAGACAGATTTTGTATACATGTTATCCTTAGTAATTAGCTACGTGGGTATGCCGTCTTTCAGAACCTTTCATTACCCGCAAAAAATAGAGAAAAAAGAGAGCATCCTCAATGTATCCAGCACTTCTGAAAATGCACTTCCGAACGCGTCTCTGTCCCCTGCACATTTCAAACCAAACTGACGCCCATGATTGTAACCATGCTAATGTCGTAGGTTGCGTGGGATCTGGAGAGAATGGAAGGCATCATACCTCAACAGCACGGCGTGGAGCGAATCGGTGCACGAGCACATGTCTAAAGTCAGGTGCGTGCGTGAACCAAGAACCCTTGTCTCAGCACTAAATTAAACCAAACGCTCATTGGGCCTAACTGAATTTCCGTTGGAAACTGGAATAAATAGGCCTACCTATGAATTACTAAAATAATGATTAAATTAAATGTCTTGCAGGTCTCTGATTGGTTTAGGGGAGGGAGGCCAGGTCTCACCAGAATTAACTGATCCTGAATGGACGATGTTGGACAATGATCAGGGCTATTTTGGAGGTTTGTGAGTCTGAAATGGGAACAGTCTATAGGCCTAGCTGATGGAAATAGGATATAAGCATTTCGATCAACTTATTAATATAGTTCATATCTTTTTCAGCCAGACCGATTTTTAATTTAAATATCCCATCTTCTGCAATAAACTAAATGCTTTACTCCCCAAAAATATTTGAAGCTTCATATCTTACAAATAAGCTCATTCAAGCAAATAAGTGATAGACCGCAACCCCTTCCCCCAAACACAAACACACACACACACACACAATCTCACTTCCCCCTTATCAGACCCAACCGTCAACATTGAGGCCTTTGGGTCCATTTCCTCCTTTTCTAAAAAGAACCTTATCAGCTTCTAGGGCCGTGCGTAGCCCCCGCCCACTCTTCGTCTTCCTGCGGGTGGGCGAGGTGGTGAGGGAGAGGAAGGCTAACATGGTCGGCGTGGTGATAGGCTGGGATGATGAGCTCCGGGCCCCTGAGGAGTGGCTCAACAAAGTGTACTCCGACCATGAGGTGAGTCCAGCTGAAGCCACAGCCTGAACGGTACAGCACTGTATTTATCAAGATGCTGTTATCAACACTGTTCTCGAGGTTGAGTTAGCACCGAACACGGTTTGCTACGCTGGGGACGGTTCTGACTCTGAGTACCCATGGGAACCAGACGAATTTGCCAGCTCATGCTTCATTTCCTGTGGTACATACTGTACTGTATGTCTGGCCCCCCCTCCCGTTCAAACAGATTTCCAGCAGACCTGGCACAGTTTGGGCCAATCACAGCGGCGTATCCGATAAAGGGGCGGAATTGATACATTTTCTGTACAGAGGCGCGCCCTTCATAAACAACCAAGATGGCTGATGTGTCACAAGTTTCCATAGTCCGATTGTTTGTAGGTCTTTTCAATTGGTCTGGTGATGTCAGGCTATTTTCTAATCGATCCCAGCCGAAGCCTGTTGATCTTTATAATGTGATGATGGGTCAAAATGAACACATAACACATAAAATATGCAACCTCCTCACCTCAACCAGTGTCATCGTTAAATGTTTTGCTTACTTCAGCGACAGCCTCAATGGTTAACCTAGGTGACCCACTCACACATTTTGCATATTTGTGTTTTTAGATACTCGTGTGGCTTAGTGCATGTCAATGTGCAAATGTGATGTCGTACCTGTTGTTGTACATGTGTGTAATGCTGTGTGCCTGACCGTGTGTGTGTGTGTGTGTGTGTGTGTGTGTGTGTGCAGGAGGCCAAAGTACTGCATACGCCCCACTACAAGGTTCTATTCCAAGGCCCAGGAGCTAAGTCTGTCCTGATTGCTTACCTCCCTCAAACACAGCTGGAGCGCATCACTGATGTGGAGGTAGTCACTGTTGAACGAACACACACACACACACACACACACACACACACACACACACACACACACACACACACACACACACACACACACACACACACACACACACACACACACACACACACACACACACACACACACACACACACACACACAATATTGGCCTGATACGCTCAGCTGTTACCACACTTTTAATAGTTTTGTTTTGAATCATCATGTTCATCAATTCGAATTAACGGCTATGTAGGCGATAGTTGTTTGTTTAAGCAGGTAGATAGCCAAAATTACAGTATCGCTTACAGCGCCTTTAAATAATAGTAATTTGGCGAAAGACTATGCTTGTGTGTGATCCAAAGCCTAGAGTTAGACATTGGGGATCGAACCTTGTGTCTTTTGGCAGGAAGTCACAACCCCACAATACAAGACACTTTGCCTAATGCATCCTCCTGCTGATACAAAAGCTTGTTTCCCCCTGCAGCTGACGATCCCCACATTGGATAAGTACTTCACCCACTTCAACGGCAAACAGTTCGTCATGCAGAGCTGGCTCAGAGAGATGTACCCCGACGACGAGATCGAGGACGAAGAAGAGACATGGCTCCATTGAAGTGGTGAATATACTGTCATGCAGCTATTTGTGTGCTTGCGCGCGCACACACACACACACACACACACACACACACACACACACACACACACACACACACACACACACACACACACACACACACACACACACACACACACACACACACACACACACACACACACGTGGTTTGCAAACCGAATGTCTGATGCACCACAGATAAACCCTGGGTTCAATTTTCGCCGAAATAACACTTTTAACCGTGACTGCAAAAGTATTTTGCAGAGTGTTGTAAGATTCAAAGACTGATTAAGGGTTTGGGAGCTAGTATGTCAGAGTTTCGACAGATTTTAACTAGCAATGAGTGTAATGTGTTTAGCAGAGAAGAAGAACAGAGGTTCAAAGGTTAACTGGAATGTCCATGAGAAGCAATGAGTGTAATGAAGATGGATCTTTTTTTTCTGCGGTCTAAGTGAGCAGTATTTTGAATACCGAGTACCTTGATGTCAAACTAAGTGGTTCTTAAAAAATGATCTGCAGACTGATACAATAACAACCGTGCAATAAAATACAATTTATTCTACAAAAATAGAATCCTTCTTCAGGACTTCATATATATATATATAAGAAAATGGCGATGGTGAATGAATGTGTTCAGTGTTTCTTCCGGGCCTTGTCCAGGAACGTGAAGGTGACCGACACCCGCGACGACGCCCACGCCACAGTCCGACCGTGGGTGACAGAACGGGTGGCCTCCCCCTCTCTCTTGACCCCGTCCTCCCCCTCCTGTTCCTCATCCCCGTCCTCTGGGCTCCTCCACTCGCGTGTCTCCTCCTCTCTGACCAGCAGGGGGGGCCCCAGAGTCTGCCCCAGCAGGTGGCTCAGGTCGCTGGCCTTGCGCTGGGCGTTTTCAACCGCCTCGAGACACACCCTGCATCTACAGGACGCAGAGACACGCGGGAGGACTGTTACGGACAAGCATGGGGTGGCTGGGAGTTGGATAGGTGGGATGGAGGGATAATGGATTGACCTTTTTTTTGTGGAATTACCAAACATTCACTGCTTGTAACGTCATTGTTGCAAATCAAAGACAGCATTGATGTATTTGTGCGTGTGTTACAGGAAGGACTTAGAGATAGTGATCACTTATGTGTATACACCTAACAACGAAAATCCACAGTTGCATAATCACAGAGACTACGTCTAATGACAAAACGGTCCATTGAAAGATGATTTAGAATGAGCAAATAGTCATAATTCGTAACGAAGGAACAGCAACTGTTGGATGTTTCATTGAATGTCAAATTATGATAAATACGACAATATACAGTGTTTCCCCCAGAAAATGTCTTAGTCAAGGTGGTCAAGGAGGGGGGGGGTCCGTTTCAATTCCATTCAAAAAGCCTTATGGCACGACCATTGTTGTAACAGTATTACTGATGCATATTGATCTTTATTTTTTTACACCTGATGGAAGTATGTTTTCTTTCCCTACGAGAGTTTTCTACTTTGTTAATGCATAATAATTAAAAGATATTTATTTAAAAAATATATATATTATATACATTGGTAGTGAAGGCAGGGCCCTATTAACAACACAGTACTGGGGGAAACACAGATATAAATAGTTTATTTTACAGAGTGGGGTTTCTATGTAATAAAATGACAGACAATGTCTATAACTGATTCATGTATTAATATAAGTTTGTTATTACCTGAGATTGCTGAGGGACTCTTTGCTGTGGTGGAACCGAGGCGATCCTATGGAGACGCTTTTATCCAGCTTCTCCAGCAGAACGCAGCACACTCTGTCCATCGTGTGGAAGTCTGAGAAATCCACCGCGGCCTGTGTGGTAAACAAGGCCAGGACATGGAGGGACCATTCAAGATCTGTCATTTAATATGAGGGCAGTTTGTTATAAATGTAATAGTTTGGCTTGCCTCTGTGTGAGACCATTTCGATTTAAGAGAGCTTCTGGCGAAGTTCTGATCCTCCGCGCACATCTCTTCTCTGATTTGTTCAGGGAATCAATGTCGCCCGTCAATAACATATTAATTTCAAAATCCTGCACGCCCTTCATCATTTCACAACTCTCTTCATCGTAGCATTCAGCACCTTCATTTGTTATTTAGGAGCAGATAGTAGTTTGGCATGTTACTCAAGGATAGAGAGACTTAACGCCCAATATTCCCGTATGGACCCTCTTCAAGTATGGGGTTCTGATGTCAAAATATAAGACTTAAGACCAACCCCTCACCTCTGCCTGCATATGATACACGTCATTCTCCCGATGGATACTCCTCTTCACAGACACCTCTTCTTCTTTGACACCATGTTGTCTGAAAATGATGAGAACAATGATATAACGGCTGGGAAGCACACGTTGATTAAGGACCCAGAATTCATGAATGAGGCTTCACGATTACTCCCTCGGAGTAGACTAAGTACGGCTAGTAGACTCAATCGGTCAAAGATGCTGACTAGATCTAGATTTTGCTGAACAGGGTACCGGGCAAGCTTAAATTAGGCTCACACAACATTGATTTAAGAAGGCGACTCGCAGTCAGACGAACTAAATAAAAGTGCTTAAGGTTTAATATAAAAGGGAGTAACTTTTTGAATGAGAATGATACTTTCTACTTTGTCTGGTAATAACAGAAAGGTCCTGGTCATACCAGCAAACTCAGACCAGGCGTCCCGTAGTCTAGAACATCGGGTTTACATGATCACTAAAACGTATAAAGTAAAGTAAAGTGCACCTAAGGGTTTGTTGTATGTATTCAAGTCGGCGGGACACGCTGCTGCTGGCGTCGCTGGCCGACTCCTTGCTGCTGCTCACTCGGATGCTCAGAGTCACACGGTCCGCCTGGCGAGAATCTTCCGCGAATCCGGTAACCTGGACCTCTCTCACTCTAGGAGCTCTCTGTGGGGGAGTGGAAGGCGACACAAGCCCTCTCTGTCTATGGGGAGCAGAATCCCCAGAGTCAAAACAAACTCGGTTCTGGTTGTCCATGTCGGTAGCAGCCCAAGCCAACTTCTGCTGCTATGGTGATACAATGGATGATGGTGGTGTGAAGGGAAGTGTAGTTTTATTATTGTTCACTGGGGACTACAACGACGGCGAGTCGTTTGTTCTCAAGGAAAGCGTTGTTACTTTGTTTGGCCACTAGGTGGGAGGCAATGCTCCGCTTTTGAGTTTACCAAGCCGAGACATATTGTGCAAATTGCAAAGCATGGGGATAATAGTCAATAATAAAACACGAGACATAGCGCAATGGGAAACCCAACTCACCCGTGAGTTTGAAAACTACTGCTGCTTGTCGCCAATAGGTGGCAGTCCAAGCTTTTGAAGCAACCTCATAACCTGGTAATAGGCCATTTAGACTATTAAGGAGAGCATACAGGCCTCTCCTTGCTTGAAATTAGTCGGCCTACACGTTATCGCAATTATGTCAAGTTTTCAAATGCAACAATTGTAATAACTAAAGGCAATGCCACAACCTACTGTATTGGGTGAATATATAAGAATAATAGTAGTAGTATTATTCTAAGTAATAATAATAATAATAATACGTTTATTGGAGTAGGGCTAATATTGGATTGCTTATCAAAAAAGCAAAAAAAAGGTTCGAAATTCAAATCGACTTAAACTATATAATACTATACTAATATCTGTATATGACTAATATTATAAATGATACATATGTAATATTAACTGAAGGGGGACCTCTTTCGATTTAGTAGGCTATATAATGCGCTCACTTTAAATAATCACTAATATAGATATCTATTAA
>NC_044068.1:6939467-6941967 GCF_902167405.1 Gadus morhua
GAGAAAGAGGGAGAGAGAGAGGGAGAGAGAGAGAGAGAGAGAGAGAGAGAGAGAGAGAGGGAGAGAGAGAGAGAGAGAGAGAGAGAGAGAGAGAGAGAGAGAGGGAGAGAAGGTCAGTGTCTGGACTGGTGTAAGTGTAAACAGAGTCCCACATTAATGGACGCTTCACAAAAGACACAAATGAACAAAATCAACAATTTCTTGATCTACATTTCACAAAATAATTCTTTCTAAATCTGGCTTTAAGGAAGAGACTCCTTCGCCTCTCGAGGTTGACGGCGGTGTGTACAGTACGTTGCCAGACTGTTAAATCCCCCTGGAATAAACAATAAAGCCACACATTTATCCCCGTTTACCGCACAGACCAGAGAACGATTACGGAGAGGAACCGGCCTCACAGCAGATATCACCATCATAATGCCTCTCCCACGATGACCATAAACTGCACACAAACAAAAACAAATGTTGCGTGAAGGTGCAGCAGTTCCTCTTTTTGAGTAAGCCCTCACAGCTGGGGGTCCCCTTAATGACCCCCCCCCCCCCCCCCCCCCCCCCCCCATCCCTGCTGCTGACTAAACCATCCCCATCCGTCTGGGAGAATCGGAAAAAGGGAAATAAATAAACCGTTTGGACTAGAGGCTAAGAAGTCAGCAACACATTATACCCGGAGTCCATTTCCTCCCGGCTAGATGAGCTCCAGGTAAGAGGAACAGGAAGAGAGGGGCCGTATTTCCGCTGCACGCGTTCTATGGAGTGCATCCCTACGTGCGAGTCAAATTGAGCTTGAGTCTGCGGCCAGCGCTGCCGGTGCTGCTGCAGGCTGCAGGCTCTCGCTGCCTTGTCTTCAGCTGTCTGCACAACGTCACGGGGGATTATACCCTCCGCCTCGTTTCATTCCGCACATCCAGCAGACCCCCCCCCCCCCCCCCCCCCCCCCCCCCCCCTCCTCCTCCTCTAGCCCCTCTGCCCCCAAGACTCCTTCCTCCTCCTCCTCCGTTTGATTTAAGAACTTTCCGGGCCTGCACCGCTGCGATTTCTCCGTCCGCCCGGTGGGGCTTCCTTGATCCCCCCCCCCCCCCCCCCAACTAAGTCCCATACAAACGGGCTTCATTACGTCTGGCCTCAACGCCTGCTCGGAATAATCTGAGGATTGATTAACGCTGATGGGGTGAAGATACGTTAACCGTGTGGCTGTCTGACGCTCTGTTCGCTACCGGAGCAACACGTACCCCCCCCCTAACCCCCCCCCCCCCCCCAACCCCCACCCCCCTCATCGCCGACCTTTCTCCCCCCCAAGGCTCGCAGAGGGATCGAGGAAGGAAGACAAAATTAAATCGTCCCTTTTACCATGATGACTTACTTTCGTTGGTGGGGGAGGGAGGGGGGCGGTTATATTACCCCCGTATGAGGTAAATCCCTCTAGCAGCTGCTGAGGCGACGGGGCAACTTTAAGCTAAAGGCTGTGTTTTACCGGATCGCGTTACCCATGGGCGCGCGGCGGCGGCGGCGGCCAGCGGAGCCACACAGCCCTGCATGTTAACACGCTCGCGTGGAACGAATGGACCGGTCCCAGAGCCCGGGGAGAGAGAGCCCGGTGGAGTGGCCCGCTGTGGGGGCTCGGGGCGATCGAGAGAACGGGGTCGGCTGTCTTTGCGGGCTTCCTTTCGCGCCACAATCTGCCTTATTCACCTGGTGGGTGGCGGTGGTTTGGGAGGGGGTATTGGCGGGGTGGGGCTGATTGGTTTGTTTAAAGAGCCAATGAGTCGCTGAGGACAGGAAAGGTAACCAAACAGGGATGAGGCGCTTACGTTTGTGTGTGTGTGTGTGTGTGTGTGTGTGTGTGTGTGTGTGTGTGTGTGTGTGTGTGTGTGTGTGTGTGTGTGTGTGTGTGTGTGTGTGTGTGTGTGCGTGCGTGCTGGTAATGGGTTGTGTGTGAGCGTTTGTTTATGTGGCTAATGGGGTTTAATTTGATAAGCGGTTGGCGGATTTGTCAGCGCTCTGCCTGGACGTGGAAAACAGGCTCTGTATATTTTGGATAAACATGAGCAAATTCGCTGCAGGTTTTCATTCTCGCTCTCTTTTTTCCATCTCCCTCCCTCCTGTCTCTCTCTCTCTCGCTTCTCCCTCCACCTTAACTTTCCATCTCTTCTAGTTAGGACTCTGTCAATCTTATTTTACAGTACTTGCAGAACAGCCTCAGTAAAATAATATAATGCTAAATAAATCACTTTGTGGCTAATGATACATAATCCACCATTAGGAAGTCCTTTGTAATATGCTTTCTAAACCCTATTACATGGGTTCACTTAATACCGAAATGTCATTTACGATAGTTCATTTTCTTTAAGAGACGAAATGGTGTCTTTTCGGGATTGCTACAAACTACAACCAAACTACAATCCACACTCAACATACTCTGTACCGTCAAAACAATACAAGTCCATTCTTGTTTGTGTCTCTTGCTACAAATATGATGCGAAATGTACACTCTCTGAGCTCT
>NC_044068.1:6960107-6990107 GCF_902167405.1 Gadus morhua
CTGGGGGAGCTATTAGTGGACGGGTCGAGGTGTAGCTGTGTCTAGCTGCTTGTTTAGGAGGGACTGGAGGGGGAATAAACATGGGGGGTGGGGGGGCATTCTGTTTAAGAAAGGGCAGGGGGGGGGGGGGGGGGGGGGGTTGTGCTGGGGATGATTGTATTTTTAACTTTTATTAGTTGGAAGGGGAACTGTTGCACCGATGTACACTATTTGCGCACTTTCAATTATGAATGTGCTCGAATGTATTTAAATCAATAATTATTTTAAACTGATTTTCCGCAAGTAAAATCTGTATGTTTTAATGTATTCCAGAAAAAAAGATTGTGAGGGAGAGAGAGACGCATAGAAACAGAGAGAGGGAGAGTGAGAGAGAGAGAGAGAGAGAGAGAGAGAGAGAGAGAGAGAGAGAGAGAGAGAGAGAGAGAGAGAGAGAGAGAGAGAGAGAGAGAGAGAGAGCGAGAGAGAGAGAGAGAGAGAGAGAGAGAGAGAGAGAGAGAGAGAGAGAGAGAGTGGCGGCTCGCCTATAGAGGGCGCTGGGGCGCCGCCCTCCCGCCGACCGGCCATCTTTTCTTTTTTAAATATATTTATATATATTTATTTTAAATAATCTTCTCATTTTGAGAATTAATCTATTTTAATTGCATTCGAGTAATGCATTTACTTTAGAATATCTTTAGAATCCCCCATGATTAAATCTTCATTCACTGACATGTTCAACGTTCATTTTGGTGAAGCAGATGTCTTCCGTGGGGTGCTTTTCGCTCAGCCCCACATGCCTGAATTATTAGCCAATGGTTCCCCCGTTGCTAGGCAGAATAGTATATAATTTCGCCAATCAGCGTCGTCGAATTGTATGGCTTTGGGGCGCTCAAGATATAGCCCCAAGCGCAGTGCACCGTCCACTGCGCGTAACCGCGCGTTTTCCATTACCTCAGAGATCAGCAAGATGGCGACTTTGAGTACTGCTTCCACTGTTTCCCTGTGAGTTCAGCTAGTAAAAGAACTCGGAGCAGAAAAGCCAGAAGTGAACGTAACCCAACAAGCAAGAGAAAAGGATAGAGCCTACAAGATACGTTTTTCCAGAGTTTGGTTCAGGCTTGGCTAACTAGCTCTGGGTATGCCAATGCAATTCTTTGCTTTCCTTGTATACTTTTTAAAACAAGTGCGTGTGATAGTTCGTGGACACAGACCTGACGTAAGAGGAATGACACATTCTGTCAGAACGGATCAAATAAACACAAGCGAGCAAGAGTGCATATGAACAACTGTGTGAAGCTAGCCATGCTAGAGGTAAGCAACTTCTATTTATTCCACTAGCCCATATGTATTTCCCTTGAGATGGACACTGGTTGCAGACCCTCACAACCTCCCCCCACCCCGTACTGTATATAGTTCTCTGCAAACCTATGGTGGGACCAGGCCTTCATTGTGCATATTGTATATAGTCCTCTGCAAACCTATTCAGTGTACATACTGTATATAGTTCTCTGCAAACATGATGGCATCAGGCCTTCAGTGTGCATATTGTATACAGTCCTCTGTAAACCTATTCAGTGTACATACTGTATATAGTCCTCTGCAAACCTATGGTGGCATCAGGCCTTCAGTGTGCATATTGTACTGTATGTAGTCCTCTGCAAACCTATGTTGGTATCATGCCTTAAGTGTGTCTTCAACAACCACACACAAAAGTTTGCACATTTACATGAATTTTGTGGAATTCATATTTCATTGTATTTGTCTAAATGCTTACTAATGCAGACTGTAGATATATTTATGAGTGACGTTTACCAACACAATGGCTTGGCCGTAACACAGTCACCCATTATCTCTATCTCTCTCTCTCACTCACACAGAGAGAGAGAGAGAATGTTCTTTTTTTGCCTTTACTATTTTGTCAGAATGCACCAGAATGCTTTGTTTGTTTGTGAAAATCACAAAAAAAATCTTGTGGGGGAGGATGCCCCCAGACCCCCCTTTTTGGGTTTGGAATGCAAACGTTCAGCCCCCCCTCAAATAAATTCCACCAGCCGTCACTGGGAGAGAGAGAGAGAGAGAGAGAGAGAGAGAGAGAGAGAGAGAGAGAGAGAGAGAGAGAGAGAGAGAGAGCCAGAGAGAGAGAGAGCCAGAGAGAGAGAGTGGTGGGGGTTGAGGGAGTGACAGAGAATTCAACAAGTCAAACAAAAACAACCAAAATCAATAAACACAATATAAAACCAGACAGGAGGCATGGCGTGAAAGGTAACACAACCCATGGTGAAAGGTGTGTTGTCGTAGCATGAGAAGGCGATGACACAACGCGAGTTAGCTCGTGTGGACAGTGTGCTGCCTGCTTAATTAGCCGTATCGGGGAGGGGGTGGGGGCTAATCCCTCGCTAGGGGTCACCTGCCGGGGTCGAGCCTAAAAAGGGAAAGGTCACAGCAACATCCGCCTCAAACACATTGATGACTCCCCCATACCCCCCCCCCCCCCACCCCCCCCCCCCCAAACCCCACAGTAACGCACTCTGTACTGTAGCTGGATGTGTGTGTGTCTGTGTGCATGTGTGTGTTTGTGTTTACGTTTGTGATCGTACTTGTATGGTGTGTGTGCGTTTTGGTTGCATGAAAAAAACAACTGAAATGAGCTCAATGGGATATTGCAGCATTAATATGTTATTTATGAAAACTTTGTAATTTACTTCAAAAGGACAGGGCTGAGTTTGCCATGGTGTAAATAGTTCGAATTGAATACAGAGAATTGTTATTCCGTTTTTTTTTTTCTGTAATTCCAATAACACCGTCATCTGCATAAGGTGACACGTTGTGCGTTTAAATGTATTGATGCGTTTGTCTGACTCACTCAACGTCCTCTCTGCTGTCACTCTGCCGTATGGATGTTTAGGTTGTTGGGATTGGGTGTTTTTGTGTGAGCGTGTGTGCCTGTTCGTGTTAGGGTGTGTGTGTGTGTGCGCGTGCGTGTGCATGTGTGTGTGTGTGTATGTGTGTTTGTTTGTGCGCGTGTGCGTGCAGGTGTGTGTGTGTGCCTGTTTGTGTTAGGGTGTGGATGTGTGTGCGTGTGTGTATGTGTGTGTGTGTGTGTGCGTGTGTGTGTGTGTGTGTGTATGTGTGTGTGTGTGTGTGTGCGTGCGCGTGTGTGTGCCTGTTTGTGTTAGGGTGTGTGTGTGTGCGTGTGCGTGTGCATGTGTGTGTGTTTGTGTGTGTGTGTGGTGAGAGGGAGGGGCAGGGTGGGCATGTGTTTGCTGAATGGGGCAGATGGGACAGTATTGATGACTTGATCGCTACTATTGATCATCGTTTTACAGTGGGACAGCTTTACTGTATTCAGCTCAGCAGACGTGTAAACAAGGCCTGAGCTGCTACAGTAGCCCACCTGGGACAAACAACCTCATGCCCCGTACAGCAGTGTGTGTGACCGCAGGGCAACCGTAGGGATTACCAACACACACACACACACACACACACACACACACACACACACACACACACACACACACACACACACACACACACACACACACACACACACACACACACACACGCATACACACACACAGTTGCACAACCACACACACACTCATACACAGACGCCCAATGCACCTACTCACAAGAATTTGCCCACAGGATCCCACACAACCGCATATCCAGTAAAAACCAATGAACCAATAACAGTAGTGATTGAATAATGGAGACCATTTATTATGAAGCTCAAATTAGATGAAATGCATCAGCACAGTTTCCCCATTGGGGAGTACTCACACTACTGTTTTTAAACGTTTGGTGTTTAATCTCAGCTCATCAAATTGCAACAGTTCTTTGTTGTATTTATTTATATTTATTTTATTTGTTTTGCTCATGTTCATTTGTCATTGCTGTTGTTGTGTGCATGTCCCTTGCGGTAAACTCGTTGTCATTGTAAATGAGGGAAACCTCAATGCCCTACTAGTGTAAATAAAGGTTTGAAATGAAATGAAATAGATTGGATCCAACCCCTCGAAAATGTTCCCTGGTTAGAATCTTCCGGAATCATCTCGCATTTCCAGGCCCCCCTGTTGAGGATCCTTGAAATAATAATCAGAACACACACACACACACGCACACAAACACACACACATACACATACACACACACGCACGCACGCACACACACAGACACACACACACGCACGCACACACACACATACACACACACACACACTCACGCACACACACAGATAAACACACACACAAACATACGTTTTATGTGAGTATCTTTGTGTCTTTCGAAACATGACACCGTTCCGACCGTGGGAATAGACAGAAATATTACGTTGGTTATTGATACTGATTTTATATTACAAAATGTGATGATTTTCTTCATACTTTTGTACTATTTATACATTTATATGATATTAATATATGAATATGTATTTTAGAGACTGACTGTGATTCCTCACACGCTTTTGTCTTACAAACAAGACAAAAATGTAATGAATGACTTACATTGACGAAAGGCTTTTCAAATAATTAGTCAAACTTGGGTAATCCACAATTGGTTGGAAGCAAGGCTCACTTGTGGTTGGCTATGAGTCACTGTGATTGACAGCTCTACCTGGGTGGCAATATGCGACGAAAGCTTAGATGCTACGGAAACAAACACAGCCTGAGCAATCGACCAATCATAGCCTGCCGAGAGCCCCGGGGATTCCTTCTAACACATACCGGAGATTTCCTCGACAACGAATCACATATAAACACACAAAAAGACACAAACACACACACAGACACATACACACACATATAACAACTCACAAGAGAGAGTAAATCCATGGCTTTTTTTATGTGTGTGGGTGTGCATAATGTGTTTGTGTGTGTGTGTGTGTGTGTGTGTGTGTGTGTGTGTGTGTGTGTGTGTGTGTGTGTGTGTGTGTGTGTGTGTGTGTGTGTGTGTGTGTGTGTGTGTGTGTGTGCGCGCGCGTGTGTGTGCTGTTTTAGGTGTATGTTCTCTGTGTGTGGTGTAGTCTTCTGTCGACGCTCGCTTTGGGTCGTTGACGTAGTTGTCATGGGAGAGTGCTCTCTGGAACCACACACACAGACACACACGTGCACACATGCACACGCACGCACATATGTCTACATGCAAAAAACACACATGCACAAACACAAATGCAGACACACAAATAAACATAAAATACATCGATGTTGAGAAACACACATACACGCTCACATAAATTCACATACAGACGCACACTGACACACCCACACAAACACGCTGACCAACACATGCACAGACCAACGCACACACACACATACACGAGTGCACACACACACACACACATACCATGGGATGGGGTCCATTTTCTCTTAAAGACCAAATATACAAACCCGGAGCCCACCACAGACAAGACTAGCATGGAGAGAGAGAGAGAGAGAGAGAGAGAGAGAGAGAGAGAGAGAGAGAGAGAGAGAGAGAGAGAGAGAGAGAGAGAGAGAGAGAGAGAGAGAGAGAGAGAGAGAGAGAGAGAGAGAGAGAGAGAGAGAGAGAGAGAGAGAGAGAGAGAGAGAGAGAGAGAGAGAGAGAGAGAGAGAGAGAGAGAGAGAGAGAGAGAGAGAGAGAGAGAGAGAGGTGAGAGACTATGTGGCTTGGTGAGTGTGTGTATAAAGGAGGGCGATCTGCAGAAAAATAAATTGAATGGTCTGCTGGACAGCAGCTTGATGACCAGTCTTCAAGCAAATCTGTGTTTAAAACTCCAGAGTCTTCTGAAAGACTTCAAAGGCCACAACTATGGCCTTTGGAGGGGGGGGGGGGGGGGTCCTGGACACCAAACCTCAGCATCGAAGAGCAAAAGAACGCATGCTACACAAGCTACACATGAACAGCTCGGTAAAATTTATTTGACTAACTTTTTTTCAAGTTTACATTCTCCGGACAGCATCAATAAATCAAACTATTAAAAAGATGTGGCTGTCGAAGGCTTGTAATAAACCCTTCCAATCATTCAATTCGGCCCAAATTAAATAATTGGACGACTTTCCTGTCCGTCTTCCTACCGGCCTTTCTGTGGGAGCCAATGCAGTATTGCGCATGACCCACTGGAGTCTCCCACTAGGCTAGGCGGACTATACTGGTTTAGATAGTGAACAAGTGATGAGTTTTGGGCAAGTTGTATTGGAGGGAGGGCTGGGATTTTATCAGTTGGATACTTCTGAATTTGAGCTTACAATGGCATGTTTCTTCAAAAGGCCTTCTCAAGCTAGTCTTTCTCTCTCTGTCACTCTATCTCTCTCCTGCTGCGAGTGTATCCATCTCTCTCTCTCTCTCTCTCTCTCTCTCTCTCTCTCTCTCTCTCTCTCTCTCTCTCTCTCTCTCTCTCTCTCTCTCTCTCTCTCTCTCTCTCTCTCGCTACCTCTCTCTCTCACTGACCTAGTGTAAATCACTTTATCATTGGCCGCTGAGTGGCGCTTTGAATGACAGCTCTGACGGAGGCTCACAGCTGTTCCACGGGATCGCACGGGTTCACCGCACTACCCCCCACCACCATCTCCCCCCTTCCTCCCGCCCACCCGTGGCCTGACCACCCCCTCCGCCTCCGTCCCTGCTAACCGACCCGCAGCACAACGCGGGCGAAAATATACAAAAAACTTGGAGCAGTGCTCTTAAATATTTGAAGGGCTTTGAAGTATCGCCTGATATATCTGGACTCGGAGGCTCTGACGGCAGTGCGAATGGGCGGCACGGATGTCTTTGAGGCTGGAATGGAACGGAGTGGGCAGTGCGGGGAGCCAAATGTGTTTGGATATTGCTATCGCCATAAATACTGGATTCAACCTCAGCGTGTTGCGCGGCTTGCGCCTACTTATTGTTGAAGGATTCATGGAGGCCAACTCTGGAGAATTATGGAGGATTTCGGGGAGTTAAAAGCCCGGAAGAAGAATAAAGTTTTGTCTGAAATTCTGAATATATTCTGTATTCTATTTTCTATCATTGCCTATTCAATTTCAGTTGAAATGCATTGTCATTTGCCATCGCTTGGAAATGCAAAGTGCGAATAGTTATTTAACGATAATAATCGTCTAACGATTAAGGATTAACGCTTTAAACTGAGATAATCTTGTGATTGTTTTTCAATGACAAGTCATTATTTCTGGATCTATTAAGTAACTTCATGCACCAACTGCCCTCCCTGTGATAGTACGTGTGTGTTTATGTGTGCGTGTGTGCGTGTGTGTGTGTGTGTGTGTGTGTGGTGGGAGGGACGGAGCAAGGAGGGGCTGGAGGTTGAGGGGGGATGACAGCTCTCTTTTCATTAGAAGATTCTGTTCCCTGTGTCAGCACATTGTAGCTACACATTGCTACATGTCCTCAGACACACAAACACAAACGCACACACACACACACACACACACACACACACACTTACGCACGCAAGCACGCACACTAACGCAACATACAAATTTACTTTTACTTTTACAATGTAAATGTAAGCACGCACACACACATGCACACACACGCAACACACAAATACATGCAGTCACACATACAGTGAAGCAGGAGGAGAATAAGCAGAATCACAAAAATAACAACACAAACGTCAATACCAACAACAACACTAACGTTAACCACAACAACTTACAGCACAACAGCAACCCAACACCGCTTGATCAACTTTTATGTTATAAATACCCATATAAGCTGGCCTCAGCACCGGTCAGACAAGGCTTAAGGCTGTTTCTGAGTGTGTGTGTGTGTGTGTGTGTGTGTGTGTGTGTGTGTGTGTGTGTGTGTGTGTGTGTGTGTGTGTGTGTGTGTGTGTGTGTGTGTGTGTGTGTGTGTGTGTGTGTGCGTATGTAGCCCTTGCCTGACCGCTGGCCCTCGCTGCACTCTAGCATGGTCATTTATAGCCCAGCAGCCCATCAATCTTAATAGAGAGGAGAAGTGCAAAGAGTCGATGAAACGTCAGACATGATCACTATTCACTGGATGTGAGTGGGGGAGGGGGGGGGAGAGAGACAGAGAGGGAGGGAGGTGTGGAGGGTTTGTCCATCCCAGGTGATAATAACTGGGATCTGCAGATGGATCTTTACAGGGTATAACGCTGGAACGGAGTGACAGCTAGGAGGGAGATCTGTACCTACGCACACACACACAAGCACACACACACACACACACACACACACACACACACACACACACACACACACACACACACACACACACACACACACACACACACACACACACACAACCACACACTAACAAACACACACACACACACAACCACACACTAACACACCCATACACACACACACACACACACACACACACACAACCACACGCACACACACACACACGCACACAGGCACACATGCATACAGCCTTCTACAACCTACACACACAGGCATATAACCATTTCACACACACTCGCAGTAAATAGTCAAAACTTTAGAAATCGTCTTGGTGCTTTTCATGTTATGCCGTAAAATACGTTACATAAAACAACCCCTCGGGATCAAAATTATTTTAGACACAAAATCAACACCTATCTTCTCGAAACGAAAAATATATAAGTTGTACTAGGTGGGAAACGGGTTTCCCTAATATGTCAATCACTGCTGATATAACAGTGTTTTCTTTTCGCGTGCAAGAGGTCCAGTTCAGGGTGTAGCCTTTTTCTGCTGATGGACATTAACAAGAACACATCGGGAGTCTCTGCTTACATTCTGGCTCGGCACGCCGTCTGCCCTATCGTGCCTTCTCCGGGCTCCCATTAAAGTGCATACTTTGATATACTAACAAGCACATTTCTATATCTGTCTTTTTAACCGCGAGTTGGACAGTGTGTGAGTGTGTGTGTCAATGAGTGTGTCTGTGTGTTTAAATCGAATCGTGTTTGCGTTCGGACCTCCATGTGTCCTCTGACCCAGACGTGGACAACTTTTGTGTAATAATAATTTCTCAACACCCTCTCCCGGCCCTTCTGCATAGATCAGAGTTCATGGAGGTGTCTAATACTAGTACTGGGAAATATGCCCCCGGAGCGTACCATAAATCAGTGACGGGCGGAGGGGCGGAGGGATTTGATGACAAAGATTAAGCGTCTGTAAAGGACACCCTAAGCCCAGGATTCTTGTGACTGTCATCAAATACCCTCTGGGCCATTAACAGGACACGAAGGGGCTGTCTGAGAAGGCCTGCCACCTCCACAGCGTTTATCGGGCCATCTCCCTCTTTCCCTCTCTCCCTCTCTCTCTCTCTGCCCAACTCTTTCCTCCCCTCGCTCTATCACTCTGAATATCTCTCACTCAATCTCCTTCTCTCTCTTTCTCTCTCTCTCTCTCTCTCTCTCTCTCTCTCTCTCTCTCTCTCTCTCTCTCTCTCTCTCTCTCTCTCTCTCTCTCTCTCTCTCGCCCTCTCTCTCTCTCTCTGCCCCCCTCTTTCCCCCTCTCGCTCTATCGCTCTGAATCTCTCTCACTCTCTCTCACACTCTCTGTCCATCTGTCTTACTCTCTTTCTCTCTCACTTAATCTCCTCCCTGGCCACCACTCAGCGGTGGGCAAAAATACATTGGAATACATTTAGATGCAAAAATACAACTACACATACAATTCTCAAGTTCACTTAGCGAGCAGGCTAAATCTATTAACTACTTTCCTAGAATTCACAGCCACTCTTTTGAGTAACTTTTTCTCAAGCTACTCAAAAGTTTATTAACCTTTATATTATAGTAATGCTTTAATTGATAGTTTTTCCCTAGCCTTCACTTGCACATGAGTTTCTAATCATTCATCCTTGACAAACCTTTCAAGACACACGTCCATGGGAGGTTATGCACTATTTTGTGATGTCTCACACCCACTCCCCTTTGGATGATTGGCATCAAAAGTTTTAGCATGCCCAGTTTTTAGCTTGCCCATAAACTAACCTACCAACCAAATGCTGTCAAAATCCGTGCTCAAACATTGGAGATATGACACACAGATGGGGCAAGAAATTAACCTCTTTGGCGGAGGAAAAGACGCCCTTATTTCGTCGTCAGACACTATTTAAGTATGATTTTAAGATATTAAAATAATGTAAATATATTTGGAACACCTTGACAAAATGTATAAAGGAGAAAAATTACATCAACTCTATTTTCACTTAGATCAAATACAAATTCCAAAATACCCCAAATAAATGAATCAATGTATTTCAAATCAATTTAAGGCCCATCTCTGCACACACTCTACCCTCCCCCTCACTCCCCCTAGCCCCCCTCTCCAATCTCTCTCCCCCCTCTCCCCCATCAAGCTGTCCTGACCTCGGTGGACACAGGTGGACTTCCTGGAACAGCGGTGTGAACAGACCGACGGGGCTAGGCTTACATCAAGTATGTGTCGTCAATGTGGGGACAAACATGAAGGGAGTCCGGATTAGATGTGGTGGAGGGCCGACAACGCTGAGGCTGGAAGAGGCCGGGCCAATCAGACGCCTTGTTAAAAAAGCAAGGCTCAAAATAGAGCCGTCCAATCATACAGCAACATGGAAGGCTTGTTGTGTTCCCTTAGTGCGACAACATCACGGCTTGGTTCACTTTTAACCGGATGGATTTGGACTGTTAAGTTCATGAGTTCATGACTCAAGAGTACACTCGCACAGATACTCGCACATAGTAGCAAAGAACATGAAAAGGGATTAAAGTAATGAGGAAACAGTTTGCTATGCTAAAGGCTGGTTGAATCATATGTTGACCTACTGTTGTTACCATAGTGATACACTTTATTTCACTTGAAAGTGCCGGGAGACTGTAAACTTTGGCTGTGGTGCCCAGCTGTGTGAGAGAGGGGACGGTAGTGGAAAGCCAATCAAGTAGGCCAGTCCTCTCCCACTCGATACAGCAAGGAGGGGACCTCGGTCGCAAGTTCAAAACCCCACATTTTTATGGTTTGTCTCCAGGCGTGTAACCAGCCACCACAAAATGGCGTCCGGTCACTTCTGGCTCGGTGAGGCCGCTGTCCACTGGGAGTCTGCCCTCGCTTGAAATATAATAATTCTATATAATTTCTCGGAAAGTTGGTTCACAATGAAAAAAAGAAAGTGGGCAGAAAAAAGCAATAGCGATGATTTAATGTAAAGTCTACATTTTCCTTTGGTCTTTACTGAACAGAGGGTGAAGCAGCGGTGTGAGCTAACTTGAGGTTGAACACTGCTTCAGAATCAGTCGATTTTAATGGGAGCTTGACGGTCCTTAAATACAAACAAGCCCACTGCGCTCGTCACACAAGCCGCCAGCCAAAACCTTCCTCTACAGCTGTGGTCGGGGAAACAACGTACTGGTTTTATAATCCGCTATGACCTCACCTGTGTGTGTGTGTGTTGTCTGTGTGTGTGTGTGTGTGTGTGTGTGTGTGTGTGTGTGTGTGTGTGTGTGTGTGTGTGTGTGTGTGTGTGTGTGTGTGTGTGTGTGTGTGTGTGTGTGTGTGTGAGAGAGTGTGTGTGTGGGTGTGTATTTGTGTGTGTGTGTGTGTGTGTGTGTGTGTGTGTGTGTGTGTCTGTGTGTGTGTGAGTGTTGTCTGCATGTGTGTCTGTGTGTGTGCATTCTGTGTGTGGTGTCTGTGTGTGTGTTTGTTTGTGTGTTGTCTAAATGTGTTGTGGGAGAGTGTGTGTGTGTGTGTGTGTGTGTGTGTGTGTGTGTGTGTGTGTGTGTGTGTGTGTGTGTGTGTGTGTGTGTGTACCCTCCAGTCTGCCAGGTCACGCTCAGTGGGGACCTTTGAGGTCCAGCTCGCTCGCTACCTAGCCACTGTGCCGCCTTCGTGTATGCTAATACTAGCATTCTCGTATGCTAATGCTAGCATTACGCTTACGAAAGGCACCTCTGAACAAACCGCATACGCAACCAGGGGGGAAGAAAACAGAAAAGTTGTGTTTTCAGGAACTCTCACGCAGTGTCCCTGGGGAGAAATTTGAACACACCAGCGTAACGCAAACCCTGTCCCACGAACACCGATTACGAACTGACCTCCTCGCTTAAACCAAACTTTTGTGGTTGTGCAATCGTGTGGGCACCGTGTATCGCAGACACGGCCAACCAAGCCCCGAGACCGGCCCGCGGGCCTCAGACTATTGTCTAAACCCCTAACACTTTCTCCTGTTTCTTTTGTTACGATTAGTTAAGTTACTGAATTCCATTATTGCAAAACGTACCAGTTTGTGATTCACCATGTCAGGGATTTTATAATGGAGAGTTCAACACGGGATATTTAAAGGTTTGCAATCGATCTATAGTGTTCGGTTATCCAATGATATGCTTGCATTGCAGGGGTGTACTAGTAGGGGCAAACACAGGTGTCTCCTGAGGTTAATTACTGTATGGTCAATGGCATGCATAGCGACCCAAAAGGTCCCTAATGAGCTACACTTGTTTACAATATACGACCAGACTACCTCAGTGATAAAGGACTATTGCTTTATTAGCAGCATTAGTGGACTGAATTGATGAACTGCTGTAGATGATGCATATTTTGGCTTATTGTTGCGTTGGGTCTAAGCCTGGGTAGGACCCAAAGATATTATTTTCTAATATATTGTATTACATATGAAACCCATGAAGTGAGAACTTACTGTGGCTCTCTAAAACAGCTCCATCCCTTCTCAAAACCCCTTCGAAAGCATAATCTACAGAGCGGAACGTGATATATTACTGCTGTTTAATGTTAATTATGTGGACATAATGTGGCTATTATAAGGTTATTATATAGATATTTGAGGGACGTTAAGTAAGATGGACGCTCTAAAAGGGCGGACCAGCTGTTAACGATATATAAAAATTGGAATGACTCGTGTTTGTAAAAAAGCGCCTTGGTATCCAATTAATTAATACCAAGCACACTTTAATTTAGGACCTAGTGAGAAGCAATCTTTACTTAACAGGCGGACGGCTGACTTCACGTTGGGACGATCCGGCAGTAAATGTCTCTCGTAATGTAATCAGACTACAAATTATAACGCATTATATCTGGTATGAGTCAGTTCGGGGCACAGTAAAAAAAAACAACAAAAACAACAAGGGCTGAAACATTGCCAGAATCGTAAATCAAGTCTAAAATAGGGTGGTGACCGTGTACGTCTATATCCATTGTCTTTGTGTGCATGCAGAGCTGCAGCCCAATGTTGTCTTGAGGTTAACCACGGCTGTGGGTCGACGGCAGAGCCAAGGTCTAGGTTCGCTGTGGATCCCTGGCTCCAGAACACATGCATAATGTATATTGCTATTGGATCATTTCTGTCTTCTCTCTCTCACTCGCCTTTTCTGTGTTTTTTTTCCACGTGTCTCTATGCTGTTATTACGTACTGCTGTTTATGTGTGTTGCAGTTCTATCTAAAACAGAGGGACACATGCACACACACACACACACTCGCGCACGCAGGCACGCACACACACACACACAAGCACACACACACACACACACAAGCACTCACCCACGCACACACCCACACATGTGCACACACACACACACACACACACACACACACACACACACACAAGCACTCACCCACACACACACACACACACACACACACACACACACACACACACACACACACACACACACACACACACACACACACACACACACACACACACACACACACACACCCAGTAGATGAATCGATTGAATCACTCCCTCGGTAGGTGTAGGCATTAATCCTTGATGTTGGAGGGGTGGGGTGGGGTGGGGTGGGGTGGGGGGGAGCAGGAGGGGGGGGGGGGGGGGCTTAAACACTGTCAAAACAACAATCTTTCAACTGTGTATTTATATGTTACTGTTAACAGAATGCCAAATCCCTCCTCCAGGACCCTAAGAGATATTAGATTCAAACTTAACATGTGTAGTATGCTGTAACGGATATCACCATGGAGTCAGCTGTGATGACATGTCCCAATAGCAGACTAAATAATACGAATATTTATAGATCTTAACATATATTTATATCCCGTACAGGGCCATATGGTGATCACATCACAAGAACCATTTGGCTGATTGGAAATACCGGTTTGCTCCACGTTTCAGCTTTTAATACAGAACTGAAAGAAACGGTGGAAAACCCATGTGTTACAAAGTGATAGCTCACCATGTGATACATTAACACTAAACTAATGTTATAGTATCTACAGCGATAGAAAGAAGTGTCCAATTGGGGCAATAGCCCTGACCGTAAAAATGATACTGACCATGTCTATATCCACACACATAACCTAGCCCCCCCCCCCCCTGCCCCCACACACAGTCACACACACACACACACACACACACACACACACACACACACACACATATACACACACACACACACACACACGCGCACACACACACACACACACACACACACACACCTACACACACACGCACGCACGCACGCACGCACGCACGCACGCACACACACACACACACACACACAGACACACACACACACACACACGTCGGTTTGTGCCACCACACACATCTCTCTCTTCCTCCGGCCCCCTCTCTCCTCCCCCCCATCCATTGACCTCTCCCCCCCTTCTCACCTCCGGTGTCCTGGGATAGAGTGACAGATCCGTCACCTTGACACCTGCTCAGCACACACAAGTGTTAATGTCCCCACCTCGCCCGGGAAGCACCCCACCACTCACACTATGCAGCACCGTATTCCCATCTGTGTGTGTGTGTGCTTGCGTCCATCTGGGTGTGTGTGTGTGGTGGTAATGTGCATGTGTTTGTTTGTGTGCGTGTGTGTGTGAGTGGGGGGTTCTGTGTGTGTGTGTGCGTGCATGTGTGCATGTCTGTTTTTGTTAACTTCATCAACCTCATTCCGCGTAGTTAAATATCCACCAGCATCATGATGCTTATGATGTGTGTTTGAGTGTGTGCACCCCCCTGTGCACGTCTACAGGTGTATGTGTGTGAGCGTGAGCGCATGTGTGAGTATGTGTGTATGTGTGTGTGTGTGTGTGTGTCAGCAGGCTGCATCGGTCTTGTCACCTGTCACTCACTAAGAGCAAGCCAATCATTCCTGTGTTCTAAAATAACCTGTCCTCCCCCTCTTTCTGTCTTCCTTACCCCTTCGCATCACCACCACCCACACACCCACCACCACCCAGCAGCATGTGCTCTGCCCTCGTCAGTGTCTCACCTTCAGGTTGACAGCGCTGGATCGAGGGCTGAAGTCCAGTGTTGAGCGCAAAGGAGTTTGAGATGAGTACATTAGCGGGGATCGGCAGCCAAGACAGGGGAGAGGCTTTTTATATCGGGGGGCAATGAGGGAAGGCATAGCCAGATGGTGTATGGGAAAGGCAGAGATAGCTAAAGAGAGAGAGAGAGAGGGAGGGAGGGAGGGAGGGAGAGAGAGAGAGAGAGAGAGAGAGAGAGAGAGAGAGAGAGAGAGAGAGAGAGAGAGAGAGAGAGAGAGAGAGAGAGAGAGAGAGAGAGAGAGAGAGAGAGAGAGAGAGAGAGAGAGAGAGAGAGAGAGAGAGAGAGAGAGAGAGAGAGAGAGAGAGAGAGAGGTATAAGGATGTAACATAGAAAGTATGTCCATTTCTATTTGAAGGAAAAAACCCTTTTTGTTGTAGGTATGCTGTCGTCCTATATTCATATATTTTGAAAGTTAAGGACCCAGATTTTTTTTTCAAAGGCTTTTTATCAAAGAAATCACTGACGTGCAGAAGGCAGCGGTTTCTTTTTTCTTGATATTGTTGAAGTGACGAAACAAGTTCATGTAAAGTTAGTGGGTAACCCTTTACAATAAGGGTACATTAATAAAAAATTTGGTAACATTAGTTCACACAGTTATAATAATTAATATGTATACCATTAGCAGAGGAGTTAGGGTTAGCCTTAGGGTTAAGGTTAAGGGTAATGGTTTAATGTTTAAATGAAAACCTAACACGATTGATAAATGATCACTGGACCATAAATTGTTGACCATTAGTTGCCCATAACTGTTAATAAACTGTGAGTAAAGTTATTATGACTGCATTTACTCATGTTAACGAGTGGTTACCTCAGGTCCCATGTTCAAGTGTTAGCCGACACTGGGAATACTATTTAGCAAACAGGATCGCTCTTGCAACAGAGCTGTACCGAAGCCTCATCTCAAGAATCCTCTCAAGGGTCGTCAGACTGTTGTGTGTGTGGGGTCACACCATCGCTGACAGCTTTACCACCTGTTGTATGCGCCCACACACACACACACACACACACACACACACACACACACACACACACACACACACACACACACACACACACACACATACACATACGCACACAAACACTCAAACACTCTTTCACATGTGACTGGAAGGTATTGGCTTACATGGTAATTACACAATGCCAATACTGGACGTACATGTGTTTATGTGTGTGCACATGCGTGTGAATCAACTCTGGGCTGTCTTTACCTCCACTGGTGTCTCGCTTGGTGTATTTCCTTTCGCAGGAATGACAAACGGTTTTGGATGGTCTGGACCTAAACATTTGCACGCATTTGTGCACCATATGGACGCACACACACACACACGCACACGCACACGCACACGCACACGCACAAACAGACACACGCACGCACGCATCCACACAGAAACACACACACACACACACACACACACACACACACACACACACACACACACACACACACACACACACACACACACACACACACACACACACACACACACACACACACACACACACTGATGGAGCTGTGCTCAAAATCCAAAGACAATCTCATAGCTCTTAGGGTTGAAGATCATATTTATAGAGATATTTAATCATACTTAGAGAGATATATATATATATAAACAGCATATATATATATATATATATATATGGACATATTATCACATGAATAGATACAAGTTTAATTTGGCTCAAAAACAGGTTAGGGAACATGTTCTAAAAGGCCAAATGGCGTGCAGATATAGCGTGTCCTGGCAGTCCGATAGCGTCCCCCCGTTGGGGCTCAGGGCTGGTCCGCGGCCCACCTGACCCGGGGCTCATGAACAGAAGCAGGTGCAGTTAGGGGTTCTTTTATTTTTATTTTTAAGTGCGACGAGCAGGGTCACATAGCCCCTTTATATACACAGGCTCTTTCCCCTCCCCTCCCCAACCTCCTCTCTCTCTCTCTCTCTCTCCCTCTCCCTCTCTCTCTCTCTCTCTGTCTCTCTCTCTCTCTCTCTCTCTCTCTCTCTCTCTCTCTCTCTCTCTCTCTCACACTCTCTCCCTCTCCCTCTCCCTCTCCTTCTCTCTCTCTCTCTCTCTCCCTCTCTCTCTCCATCCCTCACGCTCTCCTGCTATGTACAAAGTCGTTACAAGCGGTCACGACAACTAGGCGTCAAATAGGTTGAGTCTCAACGCCTGACCGCCCCTCTCCACCCCCCCCCCCCCCCCCCCCCCCCCCCCCCCCCCCCCCCCCCCCTCCCTGCCCTCCTTTTTTATTCAAAGGTTCCACATGATCAACGTCGAGAGAGAAGGATCACCAAAGTTCCCCACCGGCACAGAGAACCCCACTCTCTCTCTGGTACGACTCAGTCCCAGCGTGCTGGTCTTTCTCTCCGATCACAGCTGTCGTTCGACAGGTTTCAAAAACTGCGACCCGGGGTTCCAACGGGGGGGGGGGGGGGGGGGCTGTGGACGGCTGGCGCTCGGCCAAAGGGCTGTCATGTCGCCGTGTAAGCCGCACGCTAATTCGCACGGCCGCGCCACTCCCCTGTGAGTTCTGTCAAGTGAGCGAGTGCTTGAGTGCTAGTCCGGGGGACGCTTTCGTAAGTCTCGTCCTCGTCTGATCGGGTTTGTTGTCGGAGCGCCGAGAGAAAGACGGCTTTTAAAGGAGGCAGGAGGTTTGGGTCGAGGGTGGCGGGGTTTGGGGGGTGGTGGGGTAAGGGGGGGAGGGGGGGAGGGGGGGGAGGGGGCGGCTGACGCTGCTCACGCTGCTCCACGGACCCCGGGTCAGCCTGTCCTCGGCCTCGGCCCTGTGTGCGTGGCTCCGATCCCTCGCTCTGTTTCAGTTCAGTTGCTAGGTTATGTTATTCGAAGGGGCCTCGTCCCAAAACCACAGCTCCTCACAGCTGTGTCCAAAACGCTTTCGGTCCCACAGAATAATTGTAAAGAAAAAAACAACAACAAGTTAAAAATATTCCCATGGCAGGCGGCTGATATATAGTCTGCGGCCTCGCCCGGAACAATGCGACGGAGCTTTCATCCTCTTTTCCTCCTGCTTTTTTTCTTCTATCCATCCATTGTTGAGGAACACGGCGGAAACGTTTGTGGAAGCGTTTTTTGCGTCCGACAAAGATCTCGCTTTTTCTAAGACAAACCCTGGTTGGTTTCCGGAGACCAGAGTCCAGCTCACCCCATGTGTGCAGGCACCTGCGAGGACCCGCCCCCTTGCTGGCCGTTAGCCAATGCTAAGGTCCGGGTGTCGAACAGGAAGCCCTGCTGTCCCCCACTGAGCATGCCCAGACTGTCCGTCAGAGTTCCACTGGGGGAGGAGCCAAGGAATGAGTTCTGATGACTGGCTGCTGCGGCGGCGGCGGCCATTTTCTCGGGGCTGGTGGCGAGGCGGGGGGAGGGGGGGAAGGCGTAACCGTAGAGACTGTAGGGCGGCGTGTGGAGGCGGAGTCCGGCGTAGCCCTGAGGGGCGTGGTTGGGCAGGTAGCCGATCTGCGAGGCGGGGAGCGGCAGGGAACAGAACCCTTCTCCCTCATAGGCCGACGGGCCTCTTGGATGCGGGAAGTGCTCGGTTGGGTTGCCGTAGCGATGGAGAGGGTGCGACGGCCGGCTGCAGGCGTAGTCGGGCGGGCTTAGCGGGCACATCTGGAAAGGGGAGGAGCACGGGGAGGACGAGAGCAGGTGGGACGACGCTCCCAGGCCTCCGTGATGCCCCGGGACTCCTACAGGGACACAGACAACGGAGAACCTTCCATTACATGGTGTTGGTGTTCAGGACAGTGCAGTGGTTCGTCCCTTCCGAAAGGTACGGGGTTCGATCCCTCATGGCGGCGACCTACCTGAGTCTGACGCCCAACCACATTTACATGCAATTCAATTTCTTTCGGATCTTAATAACTTTTGGATCTGTTTAACTTGTTGACTCTTAGACTGGTTCTTTAGTCGATATGATCCAACCACATACCTTGCTTGGCCCCGCCGGGGATGTCGTCGAACGTGAGCGTCCGCAGGGACGGCCGCCAGAAGGCGTAAGACTCGACCAAGGCCTCCAAGCCCATCCTGAGGAACACACACGCGCACACACACACACACACACACACATGCACAAACACAGGGTCAGACACACTGCACGGATCGCAGACATAAAGCTTATTCTACGCTCTCATGGCAACCAATCCCTCACCCCCCATCACCCCCCTACTTCATCGGACGTTAATGTCCCAGCCACCTGGTGGCCATCTTAGGTCTCTCTCTCTCTCTCTCTCTCTCTCTCTCTCTCTCTCTCTCTCTCTCTCTCTCTCTCTCTCTCTCTCTCTCTCTCTCTCTCTCTCTCTCTCTCTCTCTCTCTCTCTCTCTCTCTCTCTCTCTCTCTCTCTCTCTCTCTCTCTCTCTCCCTCCCCCTCTCTCTCTCTCTCCCTGTCCCTCTCGGTCTCCATAGAGACTAAAGGTAATGAGGGGCATGAGCGCCATGTTGCGATTGGCCACGGCTTTCCAGACCGGGTGCACCGAGGTAATTGCTTTCACACGGCTTTTACGGGCCAATCAGGACGAAGGAGCAGGAAGCCACAGCAAGGATTTATGAGGTGGGGCCTCCCCCCCTACACCTCCCCCCCCCACCCACCTCCTCCTCCTCCTCCTGCTCCTCCTCCAGAGGTGCGGCACGAGTGGTGGATGTGGCAGGACTAATGCGAGCTTTCTGTTACCCCTCGTTAGCGCAAGGATAAACCCCCCCCCTCCCCCATCCTCCTCATGGGGTCGTAGCCACGGTGATAATGTAGACAAGCTGCCCCCCTGGAAGCCCCCATGCGTTGCTCCAAGGCCTATCAGAGCGGGAGTTTATTTAGCAAACTGCTTAACCCTTCCTGTAATATTTAAAAGGCTTCTTTTTCTGTCTTCCTGGGTTTAACTTTTATAGGGTCAGCTGTCAAGACCTTAGGGCTGCCCCCTCCCTCTCTCTCCCCGCCCTCCCTTCAGCTATACAGGTTGCAATGCCGTCTCTCTCTCTCTCTCTCTCTCTCTCTCTCTCTCTCTCTCTCTCTCTCTCTCTCTCTCTCTCTCTCTGTCTCTCCTCTCTCTGTCTCCCTCTCTCCTCCTCTCCTCACTATGAATTTCTTCCTCCCTCTCCCTCTCTCTTGCTCTCCCTCCCTTTTTTCCTCTCCCTCCCTCCCTCCCTCCCTCTCTCTCCCTCTCTCCATTTCTCTCTCCCCCTCTCTCTAATGGTTTCTGTGCTGGCCCCAGAGATTGGCTACGCGAAGACTGTAGGGAGTTTTTACTGAGTTCTGGTTTTAATGTCCTGTTTAAACATGTGTTAATAAATGTGTTTACATAGATTGTCTTCAGGCCACTGGGCTATTTTATTATAACGCTGTCGATGTTGATGTTGAGATGTTTTCTCAACTGCTACTCTGTCAATTTATTTCACTCTAAAATGCAACAATAAGTGCAGAAGTTTAACCTGTTAAATAAAATATAAAAAGCGGTTAATGTGATTTCCATTATGATAATAGCCGATGTGGATTTTTGGCTTTAGTTTAATTTTTTCAGAGGAAGTTTTAATAGCCTATTGTTGCACTGTTCTTTCCATTAGAGGAGAAAAAATAACAAACATAGCTTTGCTGCTTATAAAATGTAATTTAAACTGCCATGACAACAAACCACAACCAAGCTACAACAGTAACACAAACACGCACACCATATTTCTCCTAATACACCATATAATGTGAAAATCTCTGTGGTCAAAGAACTTACCGGTTCCTGCCAGAGTCTCTGAATCCTTTGGCAAAAGGATTTCTGTCAATTTTCAACCTCGTTATCTAAAACAGAAAGGAAAGCAAGACGTTAATTGCTTTTAGAAGATGATATTTCCACAGATACTTAGCATGGATCTTTTCCGCTTCAAAACAAATTGTTCTGAAATGTACCAGTTACACTGAAGCTTATTTGGCCTTGTTTGATCAGCTGCTCTTTGTTAAAGCTGACTGAGGGAGTGTTGTACCATTCTGAAAGGCCACAAAATACCACATTTGTGTTCAGGATAATGGCATGGACATTTTTCACTGAGTCAATTGTTCCTCAAATGTCATTTTAAATCAAGCTAGCCCCAGTATCGACTGAGGAGTTCCAAAATTGTGCCACAGGGAAATAAAATAAATAAATAATTACTTGTTTTGATTAGTTTGACATTGAATTATACCAGCGTGTGACAATTATGAGAAAACAAAACGTAGATGATGACTCAGATTGAAGATAAATCAACATGTCACAAAATGCCATGCAGAATACACAGGATGTGGTCAGCTGGCGAGGTTTATCAGAATAAAAGCGTCTGTTCATCATGAGCCATGAAACTAAACATTGAAATAGCAGAGTTTAAAGGAGTGCTCTGCAGCACACGTAACTTCAACACCAAGTTTCTTTAAGCTGCTTTTAAAAAAAAAAAATCTGATGACCGAAAAGTAAATTGAATAGATATTTTTAATCACATATAATATTGTTCTCTATTTATTCATTATTGTATTGTTTTGTGACAAGGATGTTTTAAGTTGAGCGAAGACTTCAAGATGTCAATGCAGCTTTTTCTGTAGCCTGTATGTTTTTACCTAAATATGCATGTGTGTGGGGGTGCTTACGTACGTATGCGTGTGTATGTCTGTGAGTGTGATTGTGCATGTGTGTGTGTGCGTGTATTTGTGTGTGCATGCATGCATGTGTGTGTACAAGCGTCTGTGTTTGTGTGTGTGTGTGTGTGTGTGTGTGTGTGAGAATATGCCTGCATTTTACAATCCATGTCTCCTATACCCCCCAAATTCATGAACTCCCTTGTAGTCCAACACTGATCAAATTAAACTGTGTTCACACATGGCACGAGTTACCTTTTGCATATGGCATTAAAAAAAGCAACTCTGTGTTGAGGTAAAGAAGACGCCAATAAATGTCACAGCTAAGTTGTTATGGAAGGTGTTGCATAGTTGGATGATTGCTAAACGTCAGAAATACAGCTATGCTTTGTTCAAATGTTGCTGTTGACCCCATCGTTGTAAATCATTGCCATGATCATAATATGGCCCCACATGTGTAAGGCACAGTGGGAATAGTGCTGCAGAATAATGCAAGTTGTATTATTAATTTATCCAGCGATTGAGGGCCCTTAATTTGGGCTGCTGAAGAAAATTGGAAAATTTGGAAAATTATCTGTTCCTTTTTTCTGTATGCATAAGGACTGAGCAGTAACTAAAAAATAAATACAACGTTTTAAACCCACTGCATGGGTACGTCATGCATGCTTTGCTGCACAATTGCTTGTGAAGACGATGTATTTCCATACCTGCTGGTTCTGGTAGGCGGTGACTGTGGTGAACACCGTCTCGGCGAAGGAGAAGGTCCTCGTGCCCTCGCCCAGCGGCACGGACCTCACAGGGGACAGCTCCTCTCCGCACTCCTTGCGGATCACGTGCACGCGCGGCTGGTATTTATGCATGGAGTGCAGTATAATCTGAAAGGAGGGAAAAAGCGACTCGTTTTAGCGATGCCATGCGCGGAAGAGCAAGTGATATTTAGGTACTATTCACACTTAATGGGAATGTTAGGTGCCATTTCATATCTAGGTTTTAAATATATATTTTATGATCTAAAAATGTATTCCGTGAAATTAAATAAAGTCTTATTTATGAGTAGAATACTTGTAGTATATAGACTTATTTTTTTTTTATTTTTTTTTATTATCATTATAATTATTAATATTATTATCAATATGATTATTCATTCATTTTAAATTTAGGCCTATCTTACTTTTACGCGTTTGGGGCCTGTAGGGGCCTATCGTTTTTTTTAAACGACTCACGTGTCCTTGGTCATCCAGTTCGTTATTGGTCAGCTTAAGTTTGTCGAAGCTGACCACCTGGCGCATCCACGTCTCCCCCGACGCAGGGGAGTCCGGGTGGATGTAGACCCGCGGGGGCACCGGGGAGTCCGCGTTCCCCGCCACCATCCACTTGGAGCTGTGGTACACGTACCTAAACACAGGTCAGAGTGTTAAACATTGATAGCCTTTTCTATACAGGCTATTATATATAATGCATTTATATCATATTATATAGCCTATTTGTATTTCTATTCCTTACACTGTAGTCGAATATAGGCCTATGTGTATATTTCTAGTCTTATTATCGGTATATAGTTCAATAGGCTTTATGTAGCCGAGGCCTAATTGAGACATGGTGACGTTACGACCACAGTAAACACTGACGCGTCAGGTGACGCAACAACGGCCCACATTTGCAGGTTGACCTTCTTGTTGTGCGTCAGGCTGGCAAGGGAAGGAACCCAAACCGCGATGACAAATCAACCCACTCCAGCGTGGGCCATTTGTGGCACTGAGGCCGGCAATTGTTACAATTAAAGAAAGGAACCCGGGTTGTCCCGAACAGCGTTTCGCCCAGCGTGTTGTAAGGCGGCAAACTTAGGTTACATAAAAACACACACATCGTGTCGTCTGGCTGGAGGGCAGAGAGAGAAGAAGGGCTGCGTGGCGTCTCTCACCTGTAGCGTTTGTTGTCCACGGGTATGATGTCCATAGCGATGAAGTACTGTTGGTGCGGGTCCAAACCTGAGATCTTCACACGCATAGCGGGGAACATACGTCTGGAAGGAAGCCCCCCGCAAAAAACAAGTGTTATTAATACGCTATTATTGATGCGCAACGGATTTACGAGGTCTGATGTTAAAACGTATGATTGTTTGACGTTAAAATGGTGATAATGTTATGGAAACATAAATATTTAAAAATAAAGAAAACAATAAAACATTTTCAACAAGTGCCTCATCACCAATTATTAAAGTAGGCCTACAAATGAATTGACATGCGTAATTAAGTCTTAACTCAGATCAGAGTCTTACTGCATAAATCCTGCGAGTTAATAAGGCCATATCTATCTCTAAAGATATCTGACAAAAAATAGGATTTTGGTATAATGTATACATCTTCATTCAATCTACCTCTTACCTTCCGGCCTTGGTGATTATCATTTCGGTTCCGATTTCGTGGAACCGTTTCCACAGGTCCGAGCCTTGTAGGTCCACGCGCATCTCGTCTCCGGGCAGCGGGGACGCGATCACCGGCGGCGCGCAGAGACCCTCTGGCAGCGGGCTATCTGACCGCAGATCCTCTCCGCTCTCCGCTGTACGGGGAACCCAGAACCATCTCGTTAACTGAGGCGGTTCAATAAAACCCGCCACCCGGGTTACCGATCACAACATCCAGCCCTTCGTAAAGGCACTCCATCACAAGGTGGCCAGGAAACCGTTAACACACAGCAGGCGCAATGTATTTGTAGGTATTTCTTAAAAGGTGCATTTGTATTTATTCTAAGTTAGTGTCATTACTTAATATTATTAAGTAATAATCGTGTATTGGTCCACGTTAAAGAATAAAATAAAAAAATAAAACCTACACACACACACACAAACACACACATTGTGCCACAATGCCCTTTAATACGACCAGGCCATATTCCCACACACACTTGTTGTTTTTAGGCGGCCTTGAACAGCCTTTACGCGGCAGTATTAAGGCCTTTACCGCCTGCTAATTGGCGTGTTTATGATGGAAGCGCAGGTCATAAAGCGGCCTGCGTTACCCATGCGCAGACCGATCCTTTACAACGCTAATAAACGCACATCAGATGTACGAGCTGTAGGCAAACGTTTTACATTTATTATAGAAACGTTTAGATAAAACACAAGTGGGGTGGGGCCTGCATATACATGTATTATAAAATAAAATATGACAATAAATACAAGTGTGGAAACGTTTTTCCAGAGTTTTAAATATTGGAGGATGAATCCAAAAATTCAAAACAAAAAATACATTTGATATTAGGCCTATAATTATCGGCCCACTGTATCCATTATTTTTTGAACAAGTAGTGGGCCTAATACAGTTTGCCTATTATTGATAAACCCATTAATATTATTATTATTATTACGTTTAATATTTCCTTCCCATTTTCAAGGCTTACTCAACATACAGTATGTGCTTATCATATCAACAATAACCATAATCCGCTTCTGACCCTTGCAACAACACAAGCCTCCTTAACACGAACACAATCCAAGCTTCATTTAAAGACGATGGGCACTTACGTGAGCAGTCGCTCGCGCACTCTATCTCGCTGCCCCGGTCGCTGAGGCTCGTGCTCTCAGGCCGCGTCCCCGCGCTCCCGGTGTCCTCGGGCGCATCGGCGCCGTCCTCGAAGCACTTCAGGGTGCCCTCCTCGATCTTACGCCTTTTCTCCGCGCCGATCAGCGCCTCGACGGAGAACGCGTGCGCTTTGACGCTCAGCGTGCATGGCGAGCGTCGCTTCTCGGCCATTTCTAACCGTCTTCCGAGCGCGAGCGAACGTGAGTGAGGGACTTCACAACTTTTAAGAAGAAGATGAGTCGTAGAAAGAAGAGGAAGGAGAAACGTCACCAGCCCAATAGGAATCCACGACCCAGCTCTGCGCTCTGTCCCGCCGTTATGAAGGCGTTGAGTTTACGGGTACTTTTTGGGTTGACATCGGAGCGCGAGGTTGGGTGAGCACCAGTCCAATGCTTGTCGGTTATCCGCGAGCGTGTGCAAGCGAGGAGGCAGTGAGCGAGGCTTTGGGTGAAGTGTCAATAATCAGAGGGTCTGGAGAAAGCGGGGAGGAAACCTGTCAGTCAACGCGCAAGGCCGGCCAATCACAGCGCGAGGATTCGCCTGGTCCCACCCGTGATGCTGCTGCTCGTGCCGCCTTATGTGGTAAAGTAGAGCTCGTGAATGAATCACGGCTCAGGGAAGCGCGATGCAGCGCAGTGCGCGAGTGTCTCCGAGGCATTGCGCGCATTTTCACACCGTGGCCCAACATACTTTGCATATTTGGCCATTAAGCCCAGCCTCTTGGTAGACCCTAGGGAAGTTAAAATCTATGATGTTACAAATTATCTTGCCAGATAAGTGACGAACAGAATAGGCACGTGACGCTTTATTCTCAGGTCCATAACATAAGATTCATTAAAAAAAAGGTTCAAAAGTTTCAAAATCTGACACATGTTTTATATGCCTGCTAACATAACAGAAAAGTAGGCCTGCAGCAATATTTTTCCCCAGTGGAACAACTTCGTAGGCTAAACCTTTTAAAGGGCTGACAACTAGCGTCCCAAATGACAGAATTGTTCTAAACAGACCGTACAAATGCTCCATACACATTGCTTCTTACAGTAAAATTTAAATCCAAAGTCTGGAGTTTAATGACTTCGCATTTTAAGCACAGTTGAGTCGGAGCTATTCGGTTGGGGTCATAGGCCCATATCCATTTATTTTGTAATCCACTGAGGCTATCGTGTTCACATTACGTTTGGAAACATCCCTCACACTGTCCAGAACGTGCAAATTAGCGTGTAGCCATGCGGGGAATGCGTGTCCGTTTCGGCCAGAGCACGCGATAACATATGGAGCAGCCTATAAATAAACAAGCCGCGAGGACAGTCCCGGGGCTTCGCTTTCACTGCCGGGCTTAATGTACACATCCAATGGGGAGATTATAAACAACACGTCCCGCTCGTTTATTGATCTGGATTCAATGTAAATGATTGGACGCCAAAGGAACGGCCGATGCCCACATTCGTGTTGGTTATCAGATCAAACCCCCGTATAATAATAGCCAGCGGACACGCCCGAGGAGGCCCTACAATAAAAAAAAAATAGAAAATACAGCTTTTAACATTTCGCTTGTTTATAGTCATAGTGAATGTCAATGGGTTAGATTATTTCATTTTCGCCCTTTATTACAACAAACAGGGATAGTTGAATGTTGAATATGTCAAGATACGATCTGTTTTTAAATTGTCATCATTCCAAGGAAGCTATAGAATAGGCCTATCAACTGAAATGTTTTGTGAGATAGGCTACATAATATACGCATATTTACACCTAGAGAACAACAGTAAAGCTGTGAATATTTTCGTTTTCCTTTAAACATATTTGAAATATTGTTCGCATTGAACAGCAATTATTGGTTTTATATGAAATGTTTGAGACTTCTATTGGCTTATATCCTAAGATTAACGGGATCTATTTCATTGTTTTAATTTCATGATGTAACGAAATATAATAATGCATGATCATTTCTATGGTTCCCAAAAAATATCATTTTATTATAAGTTATTTTTCTGTGCTCAGTGGAGGCTGGTTTTAATTGGCCAATGGTAAAGAACAATGCATTTTTTTTTATTATTATTGGCTATAAAACACTAAAAGGAAATTCTTTCGTTTTAATGCTATCCTTGTTAAAGCAAACATATTATAAGTGGTAGCCTACCATTAATAATTATTATAGGCCTGTCATCTTAGAATGTGTAAATGCTTTGCTATTTTACAATTAGGCCTAATTTATGAGCATATAGACATATATAATGTTCTATTACTATTTCTATCTTATATAGGCATATGATAGACGTTTTTCACACGATGCGTAAAATAGGTATTTATTCAACAAACAGTTACCAACTCGAAATAAATTATTGAATTATCTTTTATTAAAAAACGAAGATTGTCAATTATGTATTTTCAACCGTTATTGAGACTTTTTTGAAATCTTTATAAGAGTTAATTAATTTTATTTTTTCACCTTGTTTTCGTCAGTCAGAGAGCGTTAATGCCAGGGCACGTTAACAGACGTGTTGTTCCGACACATCTGACGTTCTGCACGAGACCAGGATTTGCCACTTTCTCCAGCATGAGGCGCGAGCCAGGTTGTTAGGCCCAACCGCCACTGCTCGATTTGAGCTCTATGAATTTGTCGAAACTCAGCGCTCAACTAGCTTTATTTTTTACCAATAGGCCTATACTTTCGAACAAGATAACAAACCCACAGCGAACTATGCGTGTAATTATATAACTTTAGAGTAATGAGTTTAAATCCAAGGGTATTGTGCTCTATTCATAAACACACACGGTTTATACAGAAGTGTAAACGTTTTGCTGGATCACTCTTTTGTTGTGAACAAACTGAAAGGCGTGCACGTGCTGGAGCAGGGGAGTCTGGGTCACGTGTTGTTAACGATTATTTAGCGCGTGCTAATGGAGTCGTGGAGAGTCGCCAGGCTTTTATAGCGGAAGTGGCAGCGCACAGACCGCAGGTAGATATTTATTGATATAAATATAAATATACATAGGCTATATAACCGTGTCATTCGTGTCTGTGTGTGTGTGGCACGCAGACGAAATAATTTGATTCTGGCAGTCAAGTTTGAGCCATTCTCGGCCCTGCCATTTCCAGCCTCTCTCGTGCCACCACACAGCTCACGAGGAGACCCAATGTTCAGAATACAGTCTGCCAGCATGTCAATACTGTTTCTGGCTGCTATATGAACCTTTGCACCCTCGATATAAATTATAACGGAATCTACGGTGGTTCTGGTGCCGTCCCAAGTTCAACTATAGGCCTATTGGTTGTGCCAACAATGTGCCCAGCAGCCTCCCTGACGCATCGTTGCCGAGCTTGGCCCGACGTGAACCGTTCTCGTCCATAAAGTGAACCTTGCATTGAAAACGCGGTATTTACAGACGCGCTCAATCGAACCCGATGGGTTGTGAGATTTTATTATATTTTTTTATTTTGGCCCTGCTCTTTTTTTTCTCTCTTTTTTTAGGCCTCTGCGTTCTTAGGGCAGAGGCTTTTCTCGAGGCAGATTAAAAAAAAAGATGAAATGTATCCAATGAAACTGAAACTTAAATGAGCTGTTGTGGTAACAATTTTAAATAGATTACTTATTTTGACATAGATATTACACAAAGTTAAATCTTATAATGAGTTAAACATTGGCCTACTCCCTCCATTGCCAGTGCGACCGTCATCAACTGTGTTAAAAGGTTGAAGATCACGTTAACTCCTCTTAAAGCGACTTTGTATGAAAGTGACAAAACAAACTACGCCCGTGTTCTTCTTCCAGTGCAACAATAAACAATACAAATAAATGAGACACAGATAAATAAAGATAAAGAGCGAGAGCGAGAGAGAGAGGGAGAGAGAGAGCGAGAGAGAGAGAGAGAGAGAGAGAGAGAGAGAGAGAGAGAGAGAGAGAGAGAGAGAGAGAGAGAGAGAGAGAGAGAGAGAGAGAGAGAGAGAAAACAAGATGGAGGAGAGCAGAAAAGGCTATGCGCAGGTGCTGTTCTTTTATACGTGTAATCCTGCGAAGGAGGGAAGCTATTTATTCTTGCATAACGCTTCAAACCACATGAAGATACAATTTAAGGTGTGTGTTTGTGTGCATGTGCGTGTGTGTGCGTGTGTGTGCTTGAGAATGAGGTCATGTGGGAGGGCTGCAGGGAAGTTCTGACTCCCCCCTGCTGGCCAGTGCCAGGGATCTCTTTAACACGCCAACCTCAGATGTTTGTGTGTGTGTGTGTGTGTGTGTGTGTGTGTGTGTGTGTGTGTGTGTGTGTGTGTGTGTGTGTGTGTGTGTGTGTGTGTGTGTGTGTGTGTGTGTGTGTGTGTGTGTGTGTGTGTGTGTGTGTGTGTGTGTGTGTGTGTGTGTGTGTGTGTGTGTGTGTGTGTGTGTGTGTGTGTGTGTGTGTAATCACCTCTGTCATTTCCTGTGATTAGTGTGCAGAATGAGCCGTTAAAAAGCATAGAGATTAGAACACTGGTTAATTAAAGTCCTCCAGACTCTCCAGTCCACCCTGCCTGCAGCACACACAAACACACATCCAGGTACGTATGCACACACACACACACACACACACACACACACACACACACACACACACACACACACACACACACACACACACACACACACACACACACAC
>NC_044068.1:6995107-7005107 GCF_902167405.1 Gadus morhua
TGTGTGTGTGTGTGTGTGTGTGTGTGTGTGTGTGTGTGTGTGTGTGTGTGTGTGTGTGTGCATGTGTGTGTGTGCAAAATGTATGTCGAGCGCCATTGTAGTCCCCAGCATTTGGCTCACGTTTGTTTCTTCAAGTCTTTGATCTTTTATATGAAAAAACCATCTGAGCACACACACACACACACACACACACACACACACACACACACACACACACACACACACACACACACACACACACACACATTCACAGGCAAAACACAAACAAACAAACACACACACACACACACACACACACACACACACACACACACACACACACACACACACACACACACACACACACACACACACACACACACACACACACACACAAAGCCAACCCAACACAAATGCAGAAACAAATCCACAGATCCCATATGGCTTCCTTGTATTGATTTGCTGACGAAGCAATGAGGATGTTTTTAATATCAAGCAGAGGAGGAGGAGGAGGAGGAGGAAGAAGAGGAGGATACAGCTGGACCTCACTGACCACACTGACATCACGGCAACACAGCAGGCTACCTCCTAATCACCTTCATGTTGCTGTTGTTGTGGTTGTTGTTGTTAGTATTGTCATTGTATTGTTGTATGGAGATGAGTGAACGCAAATGACAGTGGAGGAATGCAAAAGAAGAACAGTTAAACCAGTGGGGTGTAAAACCAAGGCCCGAATTGAGACCGGGTTTAACGGCCCATTGGTTTAACAGCTTAAAGTTGATTGTTGCTCGTTTCGTAGCTGACTTTTGGTGGAGGATAATCGGGGAAATTGTAAGTGGGAATGGGATGAGGGACCCACATGTGAAGTCCATCAGTAAGGACCAGTAAAATAACTGGAAATAGGAGAAAGATGTGCATGAGACATGGCCATGACGAAGTCAGCACGATGAAAGCCTTTTTGTTGTACTTTTTCTTCATCTTGTAAAATATAATCGTAGGTCCTTTTATGATATTGCAATGCATATGCATTCCAATAATTGTCGTCGTTTACAAAGCTAGATTGGTCCGTGTTCCCTTTTTTGGTATTTGTGTACGTTTCAATAAAACCGTTCAGTTCAATACATTTCACAATTTACATTAGACCGGCCACCAAGTCAAACTTATCAGTCAACCGTGTTCATTGAGTATTAGCTCATGAAAGTGCTTGGATATAAACACAAGTTCAGATGCATGTGGGACAATTATAGCACAAGGAAAAATATGTTCAAACAATCCCTGCCTATTCTGGTCTTACAAGGGAACCGGTCAAATCCTGCACAGCGACTAAATTTGTCGTGCTTGTTCAACCCAATAAACACACACACACGCACTCATGCACTCAGACCGACACATACCCCCCCCCACAACACACACACACAGTTGTCTAAATTGCTACAGACCACTCGGGCTCTTTCCAAATTTCAAAGTCTAGAAAAGAGAGTCTTTAATCTGCTGAGTCTGCAACCGGCCACCAGTGCAACACACTCTTACACACACACACACTCACACACACACACACACACACTGTCGCGTCAAATCAAAGCGCACTGGGAAATCATGCACAGAAACAGCCACAATCTCAAGCTCCAAGTCTCAGCTCCAAACCTCCGAACCTGCAGGGGGCAGAGAGAAAGTCAGTGCGTGTGATAAACCAAGCCCCGCCCTCCACTTCCTGTGGCAGGCAATCACCTGCACACCTGAACACCTGCATGGGAGGAAAAGTTTGTGAGAGAGAAGCTGAGAACTGAGGAAATCTTCCAGCAAACAATTAAAACAAAGAAAGACACTCAGCTCATGATCAAACCACTGGAGACGCAACTGGTAGAGAAATTGACTTTCTTATTTAAATGAATATAAATATGTGAAATGTTGAAAAAGTATATTAAGGCATTGCATCAGTACTTAAGTTGGAGTAGTAGCCTGTTTTTGCCTGATCAGTTGTTGCATATATAATTAACTTGAGTTGCATTGCAAAATTATAGTTTGTAAAATATCAGGCTTGATCTGAATGCTGACTGAAATTGTAAAGTAAAAGGCATCCTTATGATTAAAAAAAATCATACTTTGCTTGCTTATATTTGAAACCTTTAATTATTTGATGTGCTCTTGTAGGACTTTGTTGCTTATTTAACTGCAGAAGATGCAATGATTTGATTAGCAGTATCAAATGTTATGTGTTTAGTCTAAAACATATTATTTGATAATAATGCAATGTCTCTTTTTTCTTGCGATTTATCTTTGAAGGTTTTCAACCTAACAATCTACCTACACTGTGCTATATGCACTTCACTTCTAAATAAAGAAGAAAAGGAAGAGAATTTGAGTTGTCCCTTGTGTCATTCCAAGCATTTGATCAACCAGTTTTTCAAGTTTGGGCAAGAGCTGAGAAAACCAAAAACTAACTTGACACACGTACACGTACACGTACACACACACGTACACACAAATAAACACACACACACGTACACACAAATAAACACTCACACTCACACACACAAAACACGCACACATTTCTGCCACTGTGTATGACTGTCCGTGTTCGGACTCGTCTGCCTAAACACAACACGGCGTATTAAAACGTACGCCTGTATCCCCCGAGAGCAGCCCGAGTGTGTGACAGTGAGTTTCCCTTCATAATGGGCTCCTAACAGAGCAGGTAATTGCATGGGACAGCACCGCGGGGTGTGGAAGGGGTGCACTGTTGTGTTTACTCGCCAGACAGTATACTGTGTAAGTGGTCGGTGGGGCTGTGGGAGGGAGGAGTGGGGGGTTAAGTGTGTGTGTGTGTGAGGGGGGGGGGGGGTATCACAGTTACACTTAAAGATTTTGGGGTGGGGTGGGGGGGGGGGGGGGAAAGAAAACGGGTCAAAGCCCATTATGGACGGCTGAGAAATAAATGCGTATGAAATATTTGAGTTTTGTTGGCTTTTCTTTTTCCTTCTTGCGGTTCACGTCAAACTCTAACCGTATAGTTGTTCCGCGGTGGGAATGTGTGTCCTCGCCTCCTTCGGGCCCTCTGTCTCGGCATTTCATAGCTGATTTCTGTATATCTGTATACTAATGGTCCATAGAAATCTTTTGCCAGAGCTACAATAGTTCAATATCTAATTTCTCTCTCTCTCTCTCTCTCTCTCTCTCTCTCTCTCTCTCTCTCTCTCTCTCTCTCTCTCTCTCTCTCTCTCTCTCTCCTCTCTCTCTCTCTCTCTCTCTCTCTCTCTCTCTCTCTCTCTCTCTCTCTCTCTCTCTCTCTCTCTCTCTCTCTCTCTCCTCTCTCTCTCTCTCTCTCTCTCTCTCTCTCTCTCTCTCTCTCTCTCTCTCTCTCTCTCTCTCTCTCTCTCTCTCTCTCTCTCTCTCTCTCTCTCTCTCTCTCTCACACACACACACACACAAGCTGACCATCAAGGAGAGACACTTGTGTGTTGCGAAGCTGACGGGGACTCAATCTGTGATAAAGCAGCCCCTAGATGGCGTGGCCAGGATGTTCGCTTTTTAGCTGTTTTTTCGGTGCGGCTATTTCGTAAAACAAAGTCATCAAAAAGTACAACACATCACGAAAGACTATCTCTATATTTATACAGGGGGTGATCTACCGTTTTGGGGGTTCAGAATTGACAGATGTCTCTTAAGCGGTGTGTCTCGGAGACGTAGTGAAGGAAACGCTTAGCCAAAGGGTTGTTTGGACCAGGGCGCTGACCCTAATCTGTCGGTCGATCGGTTTTCCAGTCGCCTCAGACCGGAGCAGCAAGAGATCTCTTTGTAACGTCGAGGACTGTGACTGGGGAGCTGTGCCAAGAGCAAGAAACTGTGTCTGAGACAGAGTAAGACTGAGAGAGACAGAGAGAAGGCTTGGAAAGGGGGAACGAGAAAGCACTGTGTGGGCACAGCAAATTTACGTCTAATAGGCTATGACAATTCCATTTTTAGTTCTGCGGTTTGGGTTTAGCGGGTGTGTGTGTGTTTGCCTCTGCGTGTGAGTGTGTGTGTGTGTTTTGTGGTCAGGAATTCATGTGAATATATGTGTGTTTATGAATGTGTTTTTATGAGTGTGTGTGTGTGTGTGTGTTTTTGTATTTGTGTGAAACTGTGTGTGTGTGTGTTTATTTGCGTGTCCTCTTGTTTTGTGTGTGTGTGTGTGTGTGTGTGTGTGCCTGTGGTTGTGTGTGTGTGTGTAACATAAATCATTATAAAGTGATGAAAGGAGCATAATAGAGATGGAGCCTCTGGACTGCCATGCTTTACCTGGCTTAAGCTTTTCCCCATGAGTTCACAATATCGTCATAAATGCTCACTCTTCTGCTCTCCTCTCCTCTCCTTTCTTTTCCTCTCCTCTCTCCTTTCTATTCTCTCCTCTCCTCTCCTCTCCTTTCTTTTCCTCTCCTCTCTCCTTTCTATTCTCTCCTCTCTCTCATCTCCTATCCTTGCTTCTCATTTCTTCTCCTTTCCTTTCCTGCCCCCCTTTTATTTATTTTGACTGCCCCTCTCTCTCTCGCTCTCGCTCTCTCTCTCTCTCTCTCTCTCTCGCGCGCTCTCTCTCTCTCTCTCTCTCTCTCGCTCTCGCTCTCTCTCTCAATATGAGGGGGATTTCTGATGGAGCTTTATGGCGTTTGGTTTAAGAGCAGTTTCCGTTGTTAAGGGGTCTGTTCAGAATTAGCCTTAACTCTCCTCTCTCCGCTCCTTCTCTCTCCCTCCCTCCTTCTCCCTCCCGCCCTTTCTTTTCTCTCTCTCTCTCTCTCTCTCTCTCTCTCTCTCTCTCTCTCTCTCTCTCTCTCTCTCTCTCTCTCTCTTTTCCTCCCTCTCTCCTTTCTCTCCTCCTCCCCACACTCCCTTTGTCAACAGCCTGTTCAAAGAGAGGCGCAGTAAAAAAACGAGAAGAATTTTAATCAGTCCTTCAAACAGCCCGTTCTCATTTGCACTCGGAGGAAGGCTTTACACCCTCATCACCCAAAGTGACCCCCGCCCCACGCCCCCCACACACACCCCATCCCGTGACGCCCCGACCCTCATGCCTCCCTCCCTCCACTCCCTGAGCTCTGTTTAAAGTGCTCATGCGTGATGGCCTGAACTTGATAGACATTGTTGAGCGCTCCACCTATGGGGGGTTCCCTATAAGCCCGGGGTTTATATGCATTTTGCCTGCGTGTCGCATATGTTCAAACTCCGATCGGCCGGCTGGGAGGTCCGAGTTATCCCCCCGCGCCACCACTCACTGCCACCGCCATCGTCAAAACCTCCCCTGGAACGGGTTCGGATTGGAGGCTTCTGGGTTTCCTCCTCTCGGCTCGCGTCCTTTGAGCTGCTCTGGATTTTGGTTTCTCTGTATGGCGCTGTAGATATTGTGTTTTGAGTTTCTGCGTAAATATGCCAATCGGTCTCTTTCGCCGCTATTGTTCTGCTGCGTGCGGGGCGTCGGGGCCTGATGACTATCATGCAGACGGGAGGAATGTGTTTTTTTTTTATGGGATATCAGCACATGCCTGGCGAGGCGTCTGAGGCCGGCGCCAGAGCATGACGACGAAGCGCTTTCGGCCCCCGTGAAAGGTCAGAGGTCGCGGTTGGGGAGGGAGGGGGGGGGTGGTGGTGGGCTTGACGGTTCTGAATGAGTCATCCGAATCGATGCATTAAACTGCGAGACGGAGAGGGTGAGAGGGAGGGAGAGGGTGAGAGAGAGAAGGGAAGGGAGGGAGAGGGAGGAGAGAGAGAGAAGGGAAGGGAGGGAGAGGGAGGGGGAGAGGAAGAGAGAGAGAGAGAGAGAGAGAGAGAGGGAGAGGGAGAGCGAGAAAGAAAGAGAGAAACAGAGTCAAAGATAATTAGTGCTTGAACGAGTTTGAGTTTCATTTTAAGTTTAATTAAAAGCTTTCAGGATCGTAATGCTCTCGTTGGAATCTTGCTGACATAAAACACGATTTGAATGCGAGTAATCGTAATAATCGTAATCGTAATATTAAGAATGAGACTCAGAACAATCTAACTGCCGCCATTAAACACAAAGCACAGTGAGAGAAAGTGGAAAGAGACTGGAAGGCTTGAGGATTTTCACTTAAGCTGTGCCACCGCCTCAGAAGAAACATAAAAACAACGTTCTGGTCACACCCAGGGAAAATGAGGGTGGGGATAGTTCTGGGTGCGTTTGGGGTTGGGGAGCATGTTTGGTTCAGTAATGTGTAATTCTGGGTGTGGGTTTCACCTCTCTCTCTCTCTCTCTCTCTCTCTCTCTCTCTCTCTCTCTCTCTCTCTCTCTCTCTCTCTCTCTCTCTCTCTCTCTCTCTCTCTCTCTCTCTCTCTCTCTCTCTCTCCCCCCCCCCCCCCCTCACGCTCTCCCTCACTCTTCTCTCTTTCCCTTTCTCTACCTGTCTCTGTACCTCTCTCTCTCTCTCTCTCTCTCTCTCTCTCTCTCTCTCTCTCTCTCTGTCCCTCCCTCTCTCTCTCCTGTCCTGCCTCACTCTGGGTTGTGTGTGGAGGTGTGGTGGAGGAGCCCATCTGGTTGGACTAAACAGCAGATTAGCACATTAGCACGTTAGCACATGAGCACTGGCAGAGAGGCAGGCCGGCACACTGGGAGATGGCCCACGCTAGCCAGCCCGCGATGCTAGCTCAGATGTAGAGTTCAGCTCGTTAGCTGCGAGGCTAATAGACCAGTGGAGGCAATTAACCAATCCAGAAGGCCTGTCTGAACTAAACAGGAAAAAAGTAAAAAACGTGTGTTGAAGACTAATAACGATATTAACTGGTATAAGGGAGTGAAACTATCACGGGTAACCATTGCCGCTGACCCTAACCCTAACCCTAACTAAGAGAGATGTGTTAGGCGTCAGATATTTCCACCCTAAGCTGTGAGAAACAACAGAACTGCCAACCGTTACTGACACGATGGGGCCATGCATGGGTAATTATGCTAGTGGGTCTGTGTGTGTGTGTGTGTGTTTGTATTTGGATGCGTGCATGTGTGCGTGCATGCAATTGCGTCTGTGAACATGTGTTTGCGTTTGTGTGTGTGTATTTCTGTTTGTGTGAGTGTTTGTTGTTTGTTTATATGTGCATGCAAGTGCGCATGCGTGTGTGCTTGTGTGAGAGTGTATGTGTTTGTGCATAAGTGTCTATAGGTGTGTGTCTGTGTCTGTGTGTGCGTGCGTGCGTGCGTGCCCGGGCGTGCACGTGCGCTGTAATAAAGTGTATCCCGTGGCGTGGCGGGGAGTGAGGAGCTGCTAACAGCCACATCTGAGACAGCAGCTGTGTCAACCCACAGGAAACACATCAGCATGGCCGCCGCCGCGGGATTGGCCGCTTCAGACGGCCTTAGTCCCGCCCCCCCCCCGCATACCTGCTATCACAGGTCACAATTAGTCTCCAACATTTACGACCGCGGTTCGCCGAGGCCGTGCGATGATAAACAGCTCGGCCAATATAACTAGCGTGTCGAAATGCGTTAGCCTCTGTTGTGCCCGACGCGTTGTGTGAAGAATCTTTTTGAACACAGTGCGAGTTTACCCAGAATGCAACGGAACGTTGACGATCCCATGATCAAGTCATAAAAAAAAATAATGCTTTCATGTGATAACGACAATGCGGTACGAATGTAATGTGGCGTGGGGCTGCACAATTGGTGCAGGAAACCCAAGTAAATGATATAAAATTGCCACATTGCAAATCTTCCGTTGAAATATATAGGCCTGCCTTTGTTGAGTGAGGGCACACTAGCTCATGTGTGGACGCCGTTTTAATGGGCTCATTACACCTGGCCAACAAGGAGTGCTATTAACAACGTAACACATGGTTAATAAGCTCCAGCAGACGTGCACGCCACACAGACGCACACACACACACACACATGAACATATTACGCAAGGCAATTTTGGCTTGCCTTTTAACACTTAATAATGAGAGGGAACAGTCTTAAAGGCCTCACTATTAGCTCTAACACCTCACATACGCTTACACACACAAACTCATACACATGTGCACTGCCAGGCACACACACGACATACACACGCACACAAATACACACTTAGCGGCAGACACACGCACTCACTGACACACATACAGAAACACACTAACGCGTACATGTACGGTCTAAGCACACACACAGAAACACAGAAACACACACACACGCACACTATCACACAAACACAAACGCACACAAAAAAACATACAGGCTCACACACACTCACACATACATATATACATCAAGAATTCAAACCTAATTCTAGTCGTTCCCATTTAAGCGCTGGAATGGCCCAGGCCACATGCAGAGCGAACCACGATTCCATTTCCTGTGAAGGGAGTTTAGTCATCCTCCAATCATCTCCACTGTTCCAGAGCAACCAGCAGAATGACGGACAGAAAGGCGTCTTCTCTTCACCAAGCTCACACCCATCATGTGACAAACTGTTGCTGCTATGGCATTCAGCGACAAACACTGTTGGTTCTGATGGTGCGTTCCTGAATCCTCGGACGCCAGCCTTCCGAGTCGGAGGTCGGAAATCTCCCAGCTTTCTTGCGGCATTTCTCGGAGGCACGCCCCCTTTTTGTCCTCATCTCTCGGAATTCTGAGAGTAGACAGAGAGCAGTGATCACGCTCTGAGCAAAATGGCTGCGCATTTGACGAGATTTATTTGTACCAGGTTTGGTCGATTTTAAATGCTCTTACACACTAGATTACATTGCTACTTTATTTCGTTCACCAATTTATGCATTGCACGGTCTTGCAGTGCGTGAAATCCCTCTCTCTTTTTCTCCCCCCCCCCCCCCCCTCTCTCTCTCTCTCTCTCTCTCTCTACCTCTCTCACACACACACATACACCATACGCAACACACTCTCTCTTTGTCCCCCTTATGTTATGTGCAGGTGGTGATGTTGTGTTTACGTGTGCGCTATTATGTGTATTTCTGGGTGTATATGCGTGTAGTTTTGTTTGTTCATTTTGAGTGCCGCTCGGGTGTATGTGTTTATGTTTATGCATGCGTGTGTGCATGTGAAAGTGTGTGAGGATACACATGTGTGTGTGGTGGGTGAGACTGTACAGGCTTTCCCTGTCGTGTCACGCTTCCCCAGTGCTCCTGACAAACGTTTCAGGGACTTATCCGTGCACACTTCAACACCCAACTCGCCCAAACACACATGACACGTTTGGAAAACAAATTACACGTTGCGCACTCAAACGTGTACAGGAAAAACAAAGGGAATTTGTGTTGTGTTTGGGTCCCTGTTCTTTGTGAGAGCTATGGGCTCAGTTCTCATTGTTCGCTTGTCACGACATATATCGTGTTGGATAGGGCGAGCTGCGGATTCAAAACGTCTCAATGAAAACGAGATCACAGCCCCAATTGAGAACACATTTTCACAGTTCCCTTAATTACACTGTCAACTGGTACACTTGCGCAGACTTACATTCCCACACACGCTCACACAGGCAAACACACACACGCACACACACACACACACATTGGCTCACACTTACATTGGCAGGCGCACGCAGACACACACACAAGCACACGCACACAAACACACACACAAACACACACAGAAATACTGCTAATGGCCTAACAGGTAACGGCTTGGGGCCGATCTCATCAGCGAACAGGTTGTAATTCATAACATGTTCACTTTGAGGTTGTGTGTGTGTGTGTGTGTGTGTGTGTGTGTGTGTGTGTGTGTGTGTGTGTGTGTGTGTCAGAGAGACTTTGTGTGTGTTTAGCAGGCATCAAAACACACACCCCTGCTGTTCCAGTCTGTTTCCTTCCCATAAAAAGCAACACTTAGCACTTCATTCTCAAGCAGTTCTGACAACATTATACAGGTTAGAGAGAGAGAGAGAGAGAGAGAGGGAGAGGGAGAGGGAGAGGGAGAGAGAAAGAGAGGGGAAGGGGGTGTCAACAAATTACAGAAGCTTGGTCAATGGATATATAGAGGGATCTTTTTTTAGGAGGTTTATTAAATTCCACCACCCCTCAAAAAAGTATTATACCGTTAGTTTTACTGTGAGGG
>NC_044068.1:7015107-7062607 GCF_902167405.1 Gadus morhua
CCATGAGAGAGAGAGAGAGAGAGAGAGAGAGAGAGAGAGAGAGAGAGAGAGAGAGAGAGAGAGAGAGAGAGAGGTGCGTCGCGCTGCACCTGTGCCTGAAGACCAGTAACAGAGAGAGGAGAGGGAGAGAGGAGAAGCTCAGCCGTCACTCCCGTCTTCCACAATTTGGGGAGAACACCATGCTACACTCAAATGACATTCACTGCCCCAAAGGATAAGAGACACCACCGCCACGGGAGGTGTATCTGCTGATCGACTCCCGTCACACCACCAACGTGTGTGTCCTGTTTGGTATTTATCTTAGTTCGTTTTTTTTGTTACCACTTTTGTAATCATTAATTTTTATACAATACCCACCCATTGCTGGACCGCCGGAGTGGAACCACTGCTTCCGCGTATGTTGTGAGGTCACAACTGTTTTTGTTTCAAACTTTGTCATGTGTACTGAGCGCCGCCGTTCGCTGGCGTACGCACGCCGGTGACCCCGCAGACGCGTACATGGGCGAACGAGCGATGTAATGCCGGCTGCCGCAGTCAAAACGGCCGCCTCGGAGACGGAGGCTGGGGGAGAAGGAGGAGGAGGAGGCGGTGGAGGGGACGGTCATCGCGTCACGGCGCCCCAGTGGGAGGCGTCGGGGCCGGGCCGAGCGGAGAGACCGCCGCTCCCGTCGCTCAAGGTGTCGCGGGAACTGCTGAGGAGCTTCCCCCACTCCAAGAGGGTGGGGTCCTACCTGGTGGGCAAGATGATCAACAAGGGCTCCTTCGCCAAGGTGATGGAGGGGCTGCACATCGGCACCGGAGAGAAGGTCCGACAACGGTGGTTCTTTTGCTGCGACACACAGACACAGGCACAGTGAACAAGAGAAGTTTTGACACGCACATGTGTTTGATGTACGCTAAATATGCTTCCGCTGTTTGTGGAAAGGTGGCACACCAGGCTAGGGAATGCACACTCAAAGGTTCTGATTGCATGGTTCTAATTCCATGATAATATTTTTTTTTTTTTCAGGTCAAGCAGTAGTGGGTTGATATATGTATAAGACTTTGATACAATGCAAAACAGTTGGAAAATGTTAAGCAGCACCAACCTAAAGAAATACCTTAACAGACAAGGTACATAATGACATACTTGTCACGTCATGGTAGTGTTTTTTTTAAGGTTAGGAAGGAGCATTAATATATAAAAATTGGGGTAGAACTTAAGAATATATTTACAACACAAAACTAATGGAAAGGTTTAGCGGCACTCACCCGTGAAATACAGAAGATAACCAACCTACACAAACAGACTCTATGATAACATGGTTGATAACGTCATGGTTCTAGTGCTGTTTCTGCCTGGCAGCATGGCATTATCATATGAGATCACTGGCAGGCTGTGTTATTATTGTTATTGATAGTTATTATGGTCATACAGACACACACAGGTGAAAACACACCTGCTCTGCACACGGCTTCCAACAGCTGAAAGACGTTTCACAATATTACACACAATAACAATTACGTGATGTCTGTTTATGTGGTTTAAAATGGTTTACAGTAGTTAGTGTGGGCTGAATATTAAAAAATGATCACATATCATTGCATTTACCTAAGAAACATAGGCTGGCTGTCATTTTGGGGAAGATTCTTTAAACTGCAAAATAAGAACTAAATTATTCCAACTCTATGATATTCAAATTTCCTCTAGGCCTGTTGAATGCTTAGTCTGTGTGTGTGTGTGTGTGTGTGTGTGTGTGTGTGTGTGTGTGTGTGTGTGTGTGTGTGTGTGTGTGTGTGTGTGTGTGTGTGTGTGTGTGTGTGTGTGTGTATTTGTGTCTGTAGGTGTGAGTGAGTGTGTGTGTGTACACGTGTGTGTGGGTGTAGATGTATGTGTTTTTGTGTAAGTTCAACATAAATACCTCAGTTTCGTGGGTCACTGAGTGGCTGATCCCTTTAAGACTGGTGACCCTTGCAGTTTAACCTGGTTGCCATAGTGACCACCAAACTCACCTGTGAGGGTATTTGCGTTGTGTAAACCTTCCAACCCTAGCTGGGCTCAGTCGAAGCAGGTGTGAGCAAACAACCTGCCTTCAAATTAAAAGCTTAATTGAATGCGTAAAAAATAAAATAAAACAGAATGTCAAGAAATAACATTGAAAACGTCTGAAGGGAATTAAACGTTTTAATGCGAATACGAATTGTATTTATTTAGGTGTTAATTGTTCATACGAAATATATTAAAAGTTTTATAGATAGATAGCGAAAAAAACAAAACATTCTTCTTAGAATATCTACAGAATATCGATCTATATCTAATATATATGGGCACAAAAAAAGTGCTTAAATTTAACATAGAAAAAGTGTTTCAATGGCGGGTGCGAAGAGCCTTCCTCAGTTTTCCATATCCATTCCTTTAAGGTTAACTGTAACTTGTTTCCATGTGTGTAACACGGAGACCCCTAACCCTAAAGCCTTGAACCATGGCCAAGAACCCCTCAGCCTCAGCCCCAGCCTCTCCCCCAGCCAGCCTACAGGGGTATTATATACCTCCCTGTGACCGCAGCCTAGAAGGTAATGGTATAGTTTAGCTTAGGTTACCTGACTGAGGCCACTATCCACGTAAAGAACAGGGCTGGGTTTTAAGTTAAAGTTGTTGCATAATACAGCAAGCTCTCTATAGCAACGTGTGTGTGTGTGTGTGTGTGTGTGTGTGTGTGTGTGTGTGTGTGTGTGTGTGTGTGTGTGTGTGTGTGTGTGTGTGTGTGTGTGTGTGTGTGTGTGTGTGTGTGCGTGTGTGTGTGTGTGTGTGTGTGTGTGTGTGTGTGTGTGTGTGTCCCTCAGGTGGCCATCAAGGTGATTGACAAGAAGAAGGCGCGCCTGGACTCCTATGTGCTCAAGAACATGAAGAGGGAGCCACGCATCCACCAGATGGTCCGGCATCCACACATCGTGGTTCTGCTGGAGGTGAGAGAGTTGTTGGGGGGGATAGGGGAGGGACACAGGATACCACACGACACACACACACACACACACACACACACACACACACACACACACACACACACACACACACACACACACACACACACACACGCACACAGGCACACAGGCACACAGGCAGGTATAGGCTGCAAATATTGATGTAGGAAATGTACTTTTATTTTGTGAGTGTTTACTAGAATTGCTAACTTTTAACGATTATGGTTGAGTGTGACAAACCAACAAACAAACTACCTAAAACCTGTAAAACGAGCTAAGCAACCAACCAATCCGCAAACTAACCAACCAACGGACCAACTCACTAACTATCCAACCAACTGACCAACTCACTAACTATCCAACCAACTGACCAACTCACTAACTATCCAACCAACTCACTAACTATCCAACCAACTGTCCAACCCGCTAACTATCCAACCAGCCGACTGACCAGTAACCCGCGTGTGTGTGTGTGTGTGTGTGTGTGTGTGTGTGTGTGTGTGTGTGTGTGTGTGTGTGTGTGTGTGTGTGTGTGTGTGTGTGTGTGTGTGTGTGTGTGTGTGTCTGTGTCTGTGTGTGACGTGTGGGGGCACAGACCCTTGAAACGGAGAACAGCTACTACATGGCCATGGAGCTGTGCGTCGGGGGCGACCTGATGGACAGAATCTGCGAGCGGAAGAGACTGGAGGAGCGGGAGGTGCGGCGCTACACCCGGCAGATCCTCTCCGGCGTGGAACACCTGCACCAGCACGGCATCGTGCACAGGTAATGCACGTGTGCACGAGCGCTCGCTCGTATTGTCCCACGGTAGTTGGCGTTTTGCGCGTTCATGTGTTGAAATGAATAATAATAATAAAAAACGCTTGTCTTCGGAGAGGAGAGAGAAAGAGTTTCGGGTTTTGGACTACGGTTCAGACACACGCACATGCACACGGCGCGCACACGCATTGACACGCACACACGTGCACACGTTCTCGCACGCACACTCGAACACACGCACGCACAGACAAGGACACACACGGACACACACGCACACACAGGGCATTGGGGTTTTAACGTAGGCTACCCACCCCCAAAAGGCAATGTCTGGAAGGGGGCTTTTGTGGTTGTCGAGACTGTTAAGGAATTTTAGTAGGTGTAGGTGTGAGGGGCCCTACATATAAATATATAGACGCATACAAACACACACACACGCACCCACACAAATGTACAGTGAGGAAGAGAGAGGGGCGAGAGAGTTGAGGAGTGAGGGAGAGAGAAAAAGAGAACGGGGGTGGGTTTATGGTTTTCAGACTTCTGGCTCCTCTGAGGGTGGCAATGTGATTACCAGGCAGTGACCTCATCATACCGCGCGGCGCCATGATTCACACATCATCACGACATCGTCCACTTCCTCTCTAATGAAGTCCCTCAACGATGTCATTCCCAGCCCGTCAATGGCACCTCTCTCTCTCTCGCTCTCTCTTGTGGTCTGTCTCTCGTTCTTTCGTTCTCTTGTTCTCTCTCTCCCTCTCTCTCGCTCGTTCTCTCTCCCTCTCTCTCTCGATCTCTTTCTCTCTCTCTTGTGGTCCCTCACTCGTTCTCTCTCTCTCTCTCTCTCTCTCTCTTATTCTCTCTCTCCCGTTCTCTCTCTCTCTCGTTCTCTCTTTCATTCTCTCTCTCCGTCTCGCGCCCCATTTGAGACACGGTATCATTCGCGAGGTCAAAAGCACACACATACACACGCACAAAAACACTTCTCGTCATTACCACACACAGATGTAACGGTTCAGGACGTGTGGAAAAAACGTGCACTCACATGAACCTGCCACCCACGTCCAACAGGTTCACCACTGCCTCCCTTTTCATGGAGTTTCTTCTGTGTTTTCGTCTACTCTCACCCCCCTCTCCCTTCCCTTCTTTCTTCTCCCCTTCTTTGAAATGTAAGTCGTAGTTTCGTGAAGATAGTTTAGTGTGGCGGCATGTGCGATTAAGGCGGTCAAACATGGAGCAGAGTGGATCTCCAGGCTGTAGTTTAAAGGCTGCTCCCTCCCTTTCCTGTTGAACCACAACTTTTCATGTCACTGGGCGATAGTTTTAGAGACGCCGTTTTGGGGTAGGCGGTGAGACGGTGGGGAGGTTGGAGGGCTATGTTCAAAGGCACCGGAGATTACTTTCCCAGGTGAACTAAAGGGGACTCAGTTCGGTTGAGGACGAGGAGGGACAAACGGTACCACAGAACTCAGGAAATTGGATCTCAGTCTGATAACTGGAAGATGGGCTGCTCAGGACAGGATATGGCTTTTACCAGCTGAGATTAAATCAATGGACAAAGCTTCCAAAAAGTGAACCGAAGTTTCTTAGATTTCTGAAAGTCATTGAAGAACTGTCGAGTATATTGATTACAGCTTGACGACAGAAAGAAATTCTTAACTCATACCCAGTGTACAATTGAACCATGCTTTTTTCTTTGTCTGAACAAATGTGTCTTTCCAACATTGTCACCTCTCTGCAGAGATCTGAAGATTGAGAACTTCCTCCTGGACGAGCATAACAATATCAAGATTGTGGGTACGTTAAGGCCTTCGGATATCTCTCTCTCTCAGAACACAGGTCACAGGTTTACATACCTGTGCACTCGAATAATTGAGTGCACCATTTTACGAGTGTGTGTTGTTGGACATTAGCAAGGTAACCTTTTTCCTCTGTACATATTTGTACCCAGACTTTGGTCTGAGCAACACTCTGAAAGCGGAGTCTCTGTCTCTGGATCTTCTTAACACCCAGTGTGGAAGTCCCGCCTACGCTGCCCCGGAACTGCTGGCTCACAGGAAGTACGGCCCCAAAGTGGACGTCTGGTCCGTGTAAGCCCCTCCTCTGAACACAACACGTCTATGAGATCGGTTTGGACTGGTTCAGACGAGAATGTGATTCAGACTCTAAAAGGCTCCTGCTTCTATCACCTAGCTTCCATCCATGAAAGAATGCCTTTGTGCCATATGGTGGACACTTTTATCCAAATACTTTTACACTACCCTGAGTGCATGGGTGCCCCCTTTGGGACACCAAAACCCTTAACTATGGCTGTTTGAATGCTATGCTGTAGCAGTTGAGCTAGACAGGAAACTAGATTGTTTGAAGTACAACTCAGGCTGCAATGCGAAGCAAAACCATTTGTATTCGTCTATCTGTTTGTGTCCTCATACATTTGCCTTCATACCTGCGTGTGTGTGCTTGTGTGTGCGTGTGTAAACAGGGGTGTAAGCATGTTTGCCATGCTCACGGGGACTCTGCCCTTCATGGTGGAGCCGTTCAACATCAAACAGCTGCACCAGAAGATGGTCAACGGAGAGATCAGTGCCATACCCAACGATGTCAGCAAAGGTGACCCCACTTTACATAAGTCCCCACAAAGATACCAACGTACACAACCCACAGACACACACACACATGTGTGTGTGTGTGTTTCTGTGGGCTGTAAAGACACAAAAGAAGGTTCTGACTGCGCAGAAACCAAACGTTTCTCAATGACATGCAACGGTATCTAAATAACCTGCAGTCTCTGTACCGGTGTCTCACTTTCGCCCGCCGTTTAATTTCCGTCCATCTTTCTCACACACAAAGAGTCTTTTTAGTTAACTCATCTCGGCCCCCTGTCACCGCAAACAAACACAGCTCCTGTTACCGTAATGATCGCCAGTCTCTTTCTCCCTCGCTCTCTCGCTCTGTACCGGGCGATAAGATCCGATTGGTCTGTACGCTCCGGTGCCCGTGCGTCCCGGTGCCAACCTCTCAGACCCTGGCAGCGCAACGCAGTCTGGTTCCTCTGGCCGGCCGTCAGCCCTAGCTATCGATGTCAGGCCCTGCGCATCACGGTGTTACTGTTACCACTACTACTACTACTACTTTTATGGGAGCTCTAAATACTTTTATTTAGAGTTAAAACTGCCAGGTGGAAAGTATACAAATTGGCAAAGAAATGGCTTGAATTGAAATAAAAGAAACACTCAGATCCACCAACGCGTCGTCTCAGAGTGCAAATTAAACACTTGGAATGGAAGAGAAGAAAATTAAAATCGTTATACCCTGCATCTCCATCTCAAGGTCTCTCTGTGTCTGGTTGTGTTGTGTGGTGTTGTGTTGTGCGGTGTTGTGCGGTGTTGTGTGGTCACAGGGGCCGTGGGGTTCGTCCTGTCTCTGCTGGAGGCCGACCCGGCAAAGAGACCCAGCGTCCGAGCCGCCATGGAGGAGAGATGGCTCAACGAGGGATACGCCAAGAAGCCCCTGCTGTCGCTCTTTCATAAGAACAGGTGATGAGGGTGATGATGATGACAGTGGTCATGATGAAGATGATGATGAGGATGACGGTATTTTTAGATATATGTGATTAAAGAGCAGTTAGGGGTCATGCATCTCGCTGAAGGATACCGAGGTAGATTGATGACGTTTGAGTTTCAAACCCAAAATCTTTCGACTGGGACACAAACACCCTTATAATGATCTTGCCCACTTTGATATAATTATCATTATTTGTACAATATTTACAATAATATATACAATTGTCATACAATATATAATATGCATACATAATACCGCAGTGCGTACATCCTTACCATGCAGTCTGAGTCGCAGAGAGAATCAAACCGCTAACCTTGCATTAACATGAGCGAGACCTCCATATGATGCACCTCATTCCTCAGGCTGAGTGCAGAGGAGCTGAACTCGTCAGTGGTGACCTACATGACGGAGACGCTGGGCTACTCCGTGGGGGACGTCCTGCACACGCTCACCAACAACAGGCCATCCTCCATCATGGCCTCCTACCACCTGCTGCTCAACAAGCTCTGCAGGGGCCAGAAGGCCGAGAGAAAACCGAACAAGGTACGCACACACCTTCCAAAAGGGCCTTGTGTATAGAGGCCATTATATTAACATTTCCAAGATGGACACTGAACTATACCATCACTTCCAGCAGGCTGGGATTCGCTGTTTGTCCAATGTCCAATGGAAATTGTTAATAAAAATAATAAATAATAATAATAATAATAAAATAATTATTTGATCTGCCAATGGTTGTCAACACGATTGATCGATTGATATACTTAATTAGCAGATGACCTGAACACCAGGGTAAGAGGTTATGCCTGCAATAGAGTGCGTTCAATCTATAGGGGGAGTCATCCTATGCAAACCAATCTACAATGTGGTGTTGGGCTATGGTTCACCTTAACTAAGAAAAAGACTTTACCACATTAATTTGCTCAATACAACAGAAGCGCAACGGCAACGAGGGAAGCCTGCCCAGTACAAACACATGGAGGGGCAGGAAGGGTAGTGGATCCAAGACTCAACCACAGGTAATTAAAACTCTTGGAGAACCAATTCTTTGTATTGCACTAAGGTTGCATTTATCTTCTGTCACAGCACCAGCTCAGTGTGTGGTTTAGACCCGTTTCACAGAGGGGTAGGACAGACACATGTGTTGATCATAACACAAATTCTTCCACGGTGACACCTTAAACATGTTAAATGGGTCCATGTCACTAGATTTGTGTCTCTGCCGGAACAGTCTCATTTCTATGTAGAGCAGACATGTAATGTATTTTGATAACGTAGTCTACGTTACTGTAAAAAGCACCCAGTACACACATTGGAATTTAGCTTTACATAATCTCCTCAGCACTAGATTCTGGCCAGCAGTCTGTCAGACACTCTCGCTGAACTAGGTTAGATAATTCTAAAAGTGCTAAAAGTTACCAACATGTCAGAAGAGGCGGCATCTCGACAAGTAGCGGTTTTAACAATCTACACACCGAGTTTCCACACTGACAGCCAATCATAAATCCCTGCTAATTCCAGAAGGAGGCGGCTGGCGAGAACGTCAACAATCAGCCCGCCTTCCGCCCGCTGAGGAGTCAGAACCAGCGGAGGAGGACCGGAGACCCCTTCAGGAGGGACCAGGGGGGAGACGATGAGGAGAACCGGCCCCCCTCATCATCCCTCCCTCAGCTGCCTCCTTCCTCCCCCTCCTCCTCCTCTTCCTCCTCCTCTTCCTCCTCCTCTTGCTCCCTCCCTGCCCTCCCTCCCCTCCTAGTCTCCCCGCCCCCGGCTCCTCCCCTGGCCGGAGAAGGCGGGATATCAGACGAGGAGGTCGCCATCACCGTGGATACCAGGGAGCTGGTGTTTCCTAAAGGTACGGATCGACCCGTAGTGAGATCAAGTGAGAGTAGAGGAGCGAACGGGTGAACACCCGGGTTATGTCCTGGCTTCTGCTCTATCTTTAACAAATGGTAACAAAAAACGGAACATATTTATTTTTACTTTATGGTTACACTTTACTCCTGAAGTTAATTAACCATGAACTAACATGATGTAGAAATGTAGTCATTTAAAGTAGTAATAAGCATTATTGTAATGCATTAGCTAAGGGGTGATGGTTAGGATTAGTGGGTTAGGGGTAACCCTGACCTTAACCCTATTGATTCCTGTTTTGATGAATAACTAATTTAACATGCACACACGTTCACTTTAGTTAACAGGAACAACATAAGTAAACATGAACGCATTAGTAAATGATGAGTAGACCATTCGTTAGCTGTTAATTAACTGTTTATTCATTGCTGGTTAGATCTTTAACTGCATTAATTGTTAATGTGTTAATTAATGGTTTATTAATTGTAAAGTTTACTGTTCTGACTATATGTAAAGAACTTTCAGGGTGTATGTGTATGTTAATATGTGTGTGTGTGTGTGTGTGTGTGTGTGTGTGTGTGTGTGCGTGTGCGTGTGTGTGTGTGTGCGTTTGGCATGCGTGCGTGCGTGTGTGTGTTCAAGTGTCCATGTTCGGGGACAGGGAGCTGGTCCATCTCTCCCCGCCCAAAAACTCTGCCACCAAGCTCTGTGACTCCGCCCCCTGCCAAGTCCTCGACACCAGCGAGCCGACGGCAGACGCCAGCAGCAGCGCCGCCAGATCCCACGCCCGACCCCCCCACCTGCTGCGGACCACCCACTCGGACGGCGCCACGGACCCCCGCGGGGAGGCGGGTTACCACGACAACCGTCACCCGGACAACCACAGCCGCCGCCTGAGCGGCAGCGAGCGGCTGGAGAAGCTGCAGACTTTCTACTCGTCGGAAAAGGCGGGAATATCTCCCAGGATGCTCCTGGAGGCCGACGTCAAAGCCCCGTTCGACCCGGAGCGGGGGGGCCGCCTGGGGGGGAAGAACGCCATGGAAACGGCCAAGGTGTCGCCGCCGGCAACCCTGCCCCGCCTGCGTCATGTGGGCCTTAAAGTGGGCGGGGCTGGCGGCGGCGGCGGCAGGAAACTCACATGGGTGGGGCTGACCCGGACGGGACCCCCGGGGTTCATGGTGAACGGGTCCAAGCCGCCCGCCTTCCCCTCGCAGAGACTGCACGCCCTGGGGGCCAAGGGCCTGAGGGGGGACCGCGGCAAGAGGGCGGGGGAGTCGGCCAGTCGAGGAGGAGGAGGAGGAGGAGGAGGAGGAGGGGGGGGAGGAGGAGGAGGAGGAGGAGGAGGAGGAGGGGGGGGAGGAGGGACAGCGGGGGCTGGGGGCACGGGGGTCAAGCGCAACACGGTGCAGCTGCGTCCGTCCCTCCAGCACCGCGTGGCCGAGCTGAACCTGCCGCTGCTGCCCGCCGCCCTGCAGGGGAAGACGGAGAGGAAGAGCCACCTGCACAGCATGGATTACTGAATGAAGAGGAGGAAGAGGAGGGAGGAGGAGGAGGAGGAGGGTGGTGACGAGGAGGAGGAGGAGGAGGAGGAGGAGGAGGAGGAGGGTGGTGACGGGGAGGAGGAGGAGGAGGAGGAACAGGAACAGGAACAGTTGATCTCAGGTGCCATGTGCAGTCTTTGGGGGTTTGGGACCCCCAAACAGCAGGAATAATACAGTAGAATTTGAGTATGTCAATATAAGAAAGGGCTAATGTACATTAACGGTGCTGTATGTGAGACTTAAGAGATATGATTGGAGTGTAAATTGTTAGAAATGGCATAGCTATGGGTCAGCTGTGTGCGCTGTGAGAATATCCAATCAGCTTTTTTCGCTTGATTGGTTCTGGGAATCCATCCTTTGTCAATCACAGGTGCGTGATGCAACACTTACAAGGGGCAGAGCAATGGAGAGAGCGAAGGAGAAATTAAAGAGCCGTCATTTGGGTTGTTTAGGTTCAGACTATTGCTCTCATCAGCGGTTTTCTGCTCTCTCCCTCTCTCTTTACAACTCTTAAATCTTCCCTAAGAAAAATACAGTTTTGAAAGGGAGATGATTTGGCTAAATGGATGTGGTGAATGAAACCTATGTTTCGAATGTATTCTAATAGGGTCTAACCATCATATCTAGGCAAAAAGGTAGAAAGAAATGAAGAAAGAGGGACAGTGCCTTAAATGTAAGCGATCTCAAGGCGACCTAAATGGATTTACATGTTTATCGTCCGTCCTTCTATTTAAAAAACATTAATTGACTGGCGACTCCTCCAGACACCCGGGACAGTATTTCATAGGCTTAACTCAAGTGTCTTATGTTTCTACAGTATTGGAAAGCCTGACCACAGCACTTACACAGGATTACAACGCATTGATTATGCTATCAAACAGTGCCAAAGACTTAACTATTCAGAAAACAAAGAACACCTCCCTGACAGCATGTGTGTGAATGAATGGATGTGTGAGAGAGTGTGTGCAAGGTTGTGTGAGTGTGTGTGTGTGTGTGTGTGTGTTCGCGAGTGAGTCAATCCCAATGTTGTACAGCTTGTTGTTCTAACTGTATCGACCTGATGACCGCATTTGTATTTACTGTTATTTGTGTTTGTCTAAATACATTTTTTTTTACACACAAACAGAGCTCTTGTGATTTGTTGCATGCATTTTCTGAATGAAAGTCTCAAATCTCGATCTATATTTCAGTTCAGCCTTGAACCCCAGAACTTGTATCGGCGATTCATTTTGACCGTGTCTGTGTCTGGCTGCCTCTCTGTTAACCTCATTAGAGTCTCTCTCTCTCTCTCTCTCTCTCTCTCTCTCTCTCTCTCTCTCTCTCTCTCTCTCTCTCTCTCTCTCTCTCTCTCTCTCTCTCGCCCCCCCTCTTTTGGGTCATTAATAATGGGATGCTTTGCAGACTGGAAGAGGATTCTGGTTGCCGTTCAGCGAATCCTGAATATTGCATGTGTTGTAGTGACACCTGATAGTGTGTTTGTGTGCGTGTGTGTGCGCTTGCAGTCTGAGTACGTACGAGCTTGTGCGTGTGTTTTTTTTAGTGAGGACAGATTGATGCTATTGAGGTGTATATTCACCCCACTCCAGTTACCTATCAAGCTACTTAACAGTGATATGAACCACTAAGCTCTGATACTATATCAGAGAGCACACAGACACACGCACACACACACACTCTTACATACTTTAAATACGAACATCCAGGTGTTTAATGCAACGTTTCTGGGAGGATGACACGACTGAGGAACAATTTCCCGGTCAAGAGTTACAGCTACAACACAATACCCTGAAGGGTTTCAGGTTGAAATTCATATCAGCTGCTACACCATGAGGTGAAGAGGTGTGAGCAGACAAAACCCAAAGACGACTGCAGACTTTTTTGTGTTGTGTTTCTGTTGTCCTAAAGAGGGGGAGACAGAGAGGACAGTCCCTGTTGAGGGGGTGAGCTGAATGTGCATGAAGGACCATGAGCTCTCTATGTTCTATGAGCAAATGAGGGCAGCAGAGGTATGGAAACCACATGAATAATGGATGCTCCCAATGCACAACGTATCTATGGCGATGACGGGGTCGCGACCCCCGAGAGGGAAGTGGAGGGGAACGACCCCGGACTCACCAGGCTTAACCTTTGAATGGAGCCACAGGAATATGGTCAAGGTCAACGTTAGATACAACGTAAAACGTTGTTAGCTGTGGCTGGAATATATAGAACATTCTAGAATAAAGTTGGTGAATTGAATACATTGTCCACAATGTATGATTGACCTCTCTGAAGACCGACGAAATGTTTATCAGCGAAATCAAACACATGTAAGTCCACATGGTCTCCGATTGAAACAGAAAATGCCTTTGTTGGGGATCGGTGGTCATCGGAGTTCAGCGAGATATGGATCATCTATGTTCTGATCGGAGCGATAGAGATGTCAACGGAGGCCGGCTGCTTGGCGGGAGTCCAGGTAACGCAGGGAGGGTCATTTGAAGTTCACAGCCACAGCCAGATTATACTATTCATAAGGTATTCAGATAGGAAGACACAGTGTAGGATTTCTGGTTAGGTATTGGGATATTACATACCACACTGGCCTTATGCATTGCAGTACTGGATTCCCTTTTTCCATATTTTCCTGGATCATTAATTAGCCAGGGTATAATTAATGATTAGTTTCTAATTGCTTTTTTAGTCAAATGTAGGCCAGTTTACTAGTTGGCTTGTGTTATTCATTCATTAAGTATGTTTATTTTAAAACCCAGTTTGTTTTTGACTGAAGGATGTTGAAATGATGCAGAGACCTTTAGTTATTCTTGAATGATTGTTGTTGTTGGGCACATCAATAAGGATGAATGGATGGTGATGTTATGACAAATACTATCAAAGTAGCGATGTGTAATATTTGAATATTTGAAAAAATGCTGATCGCATTTAATAAATCACATAAAAATGACATCCTATGACGGATATATTCTGTAAATATTAGATGAACCATACATCTCTCTTACTTAGAATAATTGTAATATTCACCCAACCAGCAAGCAGAGGTGCACTTTTTCACTTCCCACCGTCGCATAGCCAGTGGACAGAACACTGTTATTGGGTTTCTTTATTGAAAACCTTCCGCCATACCGGGAGGGGCTCAACCTAGCACACTGCAACTTAAACACATATTATTTACTGTTTTGATATTGGTCCTCTATATGTTAGAGTTTCACACGATTCTCTGAGCCATGTTTATGCCAGCGTGTGACCAATGAGGTGGTTCGAAGGGTACGATTTAGGGCTGCGGTCCTCCAAGAGGTCAAAGGTAAACTTGACCTTTAAGCAGGGCATCAGAGAAGGGTCCAGCTGCAGGCTTGGGCGTTTCCGTCATGACACAAGAACGCCCTTTAGGCGTTCCTGGTAGCGTTTCATCGACCAATCACAAGGTGTTTCGTAAGGCATACTGGGTTTCGCAAGGCATACTGCGAAGCACAGTCGCAAGGCATACTATGCTTTCCTTCTTTAATGGCAATTTTACCTCTCTCATTAGATTTAGCAATCATGGAGCCCCCACTTGGCTAACGTTAGTTCTATGCTACCCGTACTTGAAACTGCTGTTGGAGAAAATCTAATTAGCGTATGTTTCGGATGTTGATAGCCGTGCGAAGAAGAAGGGGTTCGGTGTTGACGGTGAAAGTTAGGCCGGTTTATAGCAGAGTTTCCATTTTCGGTTGTTACCGGTCAATGACCGGTAACAACCGAAAATGGGACCGACAATTATAAATGTCCCAGGTCAGAATGACCAGTGGCGACTGGTCATTAGGGGCAAGTCGCTACTCTCACAAGAAAAAAAGAAAAGAAAATGAAATTGAAAAAACTGAAATATATAAAAAATAGAATATATATATTTTTTTACATATATATATATATTTTTAATAATCTCCCCAGAAAGAACTATAAAATAATAAATTGGGCGCTTTTATTTAATTTTTAGTCGAGTTTAGTTCGTCTGGAGGGGCAAGAGGGGCTCTAGCCCCACCAGCCCAATGCAATGTGTATTGGACTTGAAACATTGAAATGCGCATGCTCAGAGTGTTTCTCTGTTGAAGTGGACGGAGATTATTTTACTTAGTGGTGGGGCTAGCCCAATATATCCATGGTGTGGACTTGGGACCGTTAAATATCCCAGGATGCATTTCGCATTTCGCATTCCTGTTTTAAAATATCAGTGTGTAAGCTATAAAATAGGCTATATAGGAACATTTTAAAAGTATAACAAAGATGGAGGCCTATTCAACATATTTGCATACTATTATTTTAAAATGAAAGAGGGGTTTTGTTTTACATAATTTGTTTATTGTATAAGTCGCTGATGGAGGAAACCCATTGCGACGGAAATCCCGATCGGATCCATCTGAGTGTGTGTGTGTGTGTGTGTGTGTGTGTGTGTGTGTGTGTGTGTGTGTGTGTGTGTGTGTGTGTGTGTGTGTGTGTGTGTGTGTGTGTGTGTGTGTGTGTGTGTGTGTGTGTGTGTGTGTGTGCGTGTGTGCGTGAGCCCTTATGTTTTTTTCCCATGATGACTGATGAAAAACAACAGTATTACCCCTTATATTTTATTTGACAAGGACAGTTAATTTAGACCAATAAAAAACAACAGTGTCACCCCTCATGTTTCATTTGATAAAAACTACAGTGATACCACCTATGTTTTATTCGATACATTTTGACCCTTATGTGTTTTTCATGACGACAGATAAAGAACGACAGTGTTACCCTTTACGTATCTTTTGATAAAAACAACAGTGTTGCCCCTTATATTTTATTTGACAAGGACACTTTTTTTTTTTTCAAATATGTTTTTTTTCATGACAACCAATAAAATACAGCAGGGTTACCCCTCATATTTTATTTGACAAAGACAACAGTGTTACCCCTTATGTTTTTTTTCATGACTACCAATAAAAAACAACAGTGTTACCCCTTGTGTTTTTTTTCATGACGACCAATAAAAACCAACAGTGTTACCCCTTATGTTTTTTTTTCATGACGACCAATGAAAAACAACATTGTTACCCCTTATGTTTTTTTTCATGACGACCAATAAAAAACGACACTGTTACCCCTTATGTTATTTTTCATGACGACCAATGAAAAAACAACAGTGTTACCCCTTATGTTTTTTTTCATGACTACCAATAAAAAACAACAGTGTTACCCCTTATGTTTTTTTTCATGACGACCAATAAAGAACAACACTGTTACCCCTTATGTTATTTTTCATTTAGACCAATAAAAAACAACAGTGTCACCCCCCATGTTTCATTTGATAAAAACGACAGTGATAGCACCTATGTTTTATTTGATACATTTTGACCCTTATGGGTTTTTCATGACAACAGATAAAGAACGACAGTGTTACCCTTTACGTATCTTTTGATGAAAACAACAGTGTTGCCCCTTATATTTTATTTGACAAGGACACTTTTTTTTTTTTTTCAAATATGTTTTTTTTCATGACGACCAATAAAAAACAACAGTGTTACCCCTTATGTTTTTTTTCATGACGACCAATTAAAAAACAACAATGTTACCCCTTATGTTTTTTTCATGACGACCAATAAAAAACAACAGTGTTCCTCTTATGGCTTTCTTCGTGACGACCAAAGAAAAACGACAGTGTGACCCCTCATGTTTCGTTTGATGAAAACGACAGTGTTGCCCCTTATATTTCATTTGACAAAGACACTTTTTTTTTTTTTTCAAATATGTTTTTTTTCATGACGACCAATAAAATACAACAGTGTTACCCCTCATATTTTATTTGACAAAGACAACAGTGTTACCCCTTATGTTTTTTCTCATGACTACCAATAAAAAACAACAGTGTTACCCCTTATGTTTTTTTTCATGACGACCAATAAAAAACGCCACTGTTACCCCTTATGTTATTTTTCATGACGACCAATTAAAAAACAACAGTGTTACCCCTTATGTTTTTTTTCATGACGACCAATAAAGAACGACACTGTTACCCCTTATGTTATTTTTCATTCAGACCAATAAAAAACAACAGTGTCACCCCCCATGTTTCTTTTGATAAAAACGACAGTGATAGCACCTATGTTTTATTTGATACATTTTGACCCTTATGGGTTTTTCATGACAACAGATAAAGAACGACAGTGTTACCCTTTACGTATCTTTTGATAAAAAACAACAGTGTTGACCCTTATATTTTATTTGACAAGGACACTTTTTTTTCTTTTTTCAAATATGTTTTTTTTCATGACGACCAATAACTACAACAGTGTTACCCCTTATGTTTTTTTTCATGATGACCAATTGAAAAACAACAGTGTTACCCCTTATGTTTTTTTCATGACGACCAATAAAAAACAACAGTGTTCCTCTTATGTTTTTTTTCGTGACGACCAAAGAAAAACGACAGTGTGACCCCTCATGTTTCGTTTGATGAAAACGACAGTGTTGCCCCTTATATTTTATTTGACAAAGACACTTTTTTTTTTTTTTCAAATATGTTTTTTTTCATGACGACCAATAAAATACAACAGTGTTACCCCTCATATTTTATTTGACAAAGACAACAGTGTTACCCCTTATGTTTTTTTTCATGACTACCAATAAAAAACAACAGTGTTACCCCTTATGTTTTTTTTCATGACGACCAATAAAAAACGCCACTGTTACCCCTCATGTTATTTTTCATGACGACCAATTAAAAAACAACAGTGTTACCCCTTATGTTTTTTTCATGACGACCAATAAAAAACAACAGTGTTCCTCTTATGTTTTTTTTCGTGACGACCAAAGAAAAACGACAGTGTGACCCCTCATGTTTCGTTTGATGAAAACGACAGTGTTGCCCCTTATATTTTATTTGACAAAGACACTTTTTTTTTTTTTTCAAATATGTTTTTTTTCATGACGACCAATAAAATACAACAGTGTTACCCCTCATATTTTATTTGACAAAGACAACAGTGTTACCCCTTATGTTTTTTTTCATGACTACCAATAAAAAACAACAGTGTTACCCCTTATGTTTTTTTTCATGACGACCAATAAAAAACGCCACTGTTACCCCTAATGTTATTTTTCATGACGACCAATTAAAAAACAACAGTGTTACCCCTTATGTTTTTTCATGACGACCAATAAAAAGCAACAGTGTTCCCTCTTATGGTTTTTTTCGTGACGACCAAAGAAAAACGACAGTGTCACCCCTCATGTTTCGTTTGATAAAAACGACAGTGTTGCCCCTTATATTTTATTTGACAGACACTTTTTTTTTTTTTTCAAATATGTTTTTTTTAGAGCTTTCAGTTAAACGCGTTATTAACGGCTTTAACGCAAACCAAATTTAACGGCGTCAAATTTTTTATCGCGCGATTAACGCAATTATTTTATTAAAAAAAAAAAAAAAAAACTTTTTTTTTTTTTTTTTCTTTGGCTCAAAACAAAGAAGCAGTAGCCTGACTGCTATGTTCAAATGACATTTGTTCAAAGCAGTCGTTTAATTGCACTATAGGCTCTTTTTTTGTATCGTCCTGTTTTGATCAGTGTATATGCCAATGTTGTTATCAATAAAAAATAATTTGCACAAGGCAAGCCGATGCACTTCACCATGTTGATAAGAGAATTAAAATGAGAAGAATTATGGGAAAAAAAAATCAAGGGATATTTAGCATAGAAAAATAATTTGCGATTAATCGCGATTAATTAGAGTTAACTATGACATTAATGCGATTAATCACGATTAAATATTTTAATCGCTTGACAGCTCTAGTTTTTTTTCATGACGACCAATAAAATACAACAGTGTTACCCCTCATATTTTATTTGACAAAGACAACAGTGTTACCCCTTATGTTTTTTTTCATGACTACCAATAAAAAACAACAGTGTTACCCCTTATGTTTTTTTTCATGACGACCAATAAAAAACGCCACTGTTACCCCTTATGTTATTTTTCATGACGACCAATAAAAAAACAACAGTGTTACCCCTTAGTTTTTTTTTAATGACGACCAATAAAAAACAACAGTGTTACCTCTTATGGTTTTTTTCGTGACGACCAAAGAAAAACGACAGTGTCACCCCTCATGTTTCGTTTGATAAAAACGACAGTGTTACCCCCTATGTTTTAATTGATAAATATCAACAGTGTTACCCCTTATGTTTTTTTCATGACGACCAATAAAAAATGACAGTGTTACCCCTTATGTTCTTTTTCATGAAGACCAATAAAAAACAACAGTGTTACCCCTTATGGTTTTTTCCATGACGACCAAAGAAAACGGACAGTGTCACCCCTCATGTTTCATATGATAAAAACGACAATGTTACCCCCTATGTTTGGATAAATATCGACAGTGTTACCCCTTATTTTTTTTTTCATGACGACCAAAGAAAAACAACAGTGTTACCCCCTATGTTTTATTTGATAAATATCGACAGTGTTATTTTCCCATGATGACTAATGAAAAACAACAGTTTTACCCCTCATACTTTTTTTTTCATGACGACCAATAAAAAACAACAGTGTTACGCCATGTGTTTTTTTCATGACGACCAATAAAAACGACAGTGTTTCCCCTTATGTTTTTTTTCTTGACGACCAATAAAAAACTACAGTGTTACCCCTTATGTTTTTTTTTCTTGACGACCAATAAAAAACTACAGTGTTACCCCTTATGTTTTTTTTCATGACGACCAATAAAAAACGACAGTGTTACCCCTTATGTTTTTTTTCATGACGACCAATAAAAAACATCAGTGTTACCCCTTATGGTTTTTTTCATGACGACCAATAAAAAACGACAGTGTTACCCCTTATGTTTTTTTTCATGACAACCAATAAAAAACAACAGTGTTACCCCTTATGTTTTTTTCATGACGACTAATAAAAAACAACAGTGTTACCCCTTGTGTTTTCTTTCATGACGACCAATAAAAAACGACAGTGTTACCCCTTTTTTTTTTTTTCATTTGCGACCAATAAAATACGACAGTGGTACCCCTTATGTTTTTTTTCATGACGACCAAAGAAAAACGACAGTGTCACCCCTCATGTTTTTTTTCATGACAACCAATAAAAAACAACAGTGTTACCCCTTATGTTTTTTTCATGACGACTAATAAAAAACAACAGTGTTACCCCTTGTGTTTTTTTTCACGACGACCAATAAAAAACGACAGTGTTACCCCTTTTTTTATTTTTCATGACGATCAATTAAAAAACAACAGTGTTACCCCTTATGTTTTTTTTCATGACTACCAATAAAAAACTACAGTGTTACCCCTTATGTTTTTATTCATGACGACCAATAAAAAACAGCAGTGTTACCCCTTGTGTTTTTTTTCACGACGACCAATAAAAAAGCGACAGCGTTACCCCTTATGTTTTTTTCATGACGACCAATAAAAAACAACAGTGTTACCCCTTATGTTTTTTTTCATGGTGACCAATAAAAAACAACAGTGATACCCCTTATGTTTTTTTTCATGACGACCAATAAATGACAACAGTGGTACCCCTGTCAACATTTTTGCGGGGATCCGAACCTGAGCTGTTTAGAGTATTAACCTCCCAACTTATAGATGCACCATCAAGACACTGAATAAAGTCATCACAATGGTTATACTTGACTTTATAATTTGCATGAAATAGAAATATGTTTTTTTCATGACGACCAATAAAAAACAACAGTGTTACCCCTTATGTTTTTTTTCATGACAACCAATAAAAAACAACAGTGTTACCCCTTATGTTTTTTTCATGACGACTAATAAAAAACAACAGTGTTACCCCTTGTGTTTTCTTTCATGACGACCAATAAAAAACGACAGTGTTACCCCTTTTTTTTTTTTTCATTTGCGACCAATAAAATACGACAGTGGTACCCCTTATGTTTTTTTTCATGACGACCAAAGAAAAACGACAGTGTCACCCCTCATGTTTTTTTTCATGACAACCAATAAAAAACAACAGTGTTACCCCTTATGTTTTTTTCATGACGACTAATAAAAAACAACAGTGTTACCCCTTGTGTTTTTTTTCACGACGACCAATAAAAAACGACAGTGTTACCCCTTTTTTTATTTTTCATGACGATCAATTAAAAAACAACAGTGTTACCCCTTATGTTTTTTTTCATGACTACCAATAAAAAACTACAGTGTTACCCCTTATGTTTTTATTCATGACGACCAATAAAAAACAGCAGTGTTACCCCTTGTGTTTTTTTTCACGACGACCAATAAAAAAGCGACAGCGTTACCCCTTATGTTTTTTTCATGACGACCAATAAAAAACAACAGTGTTACCCCTTATGTTTTTTTTCATGGTGACCAATAAAAAACAACAGTGATACCCCTTATGTTTTTTTTCATGACGACCAATAAATGACAACAGTGGTACCCCTGTCAACATTTTTGCGGGGATCCGAACCTGAGCTGTTTAGAGTATTAACCTCCCAACTTATAGATGCACCATCAAGACACTGAATAAAGTCATCACAATGGTTATACTTGACTTTATAATTTGCATGAAATAGAAATATGTTTTTTTCATGACGACCAATAAAAAACAACAGTGTTACCCCTTATGTTTTTTTTCATGGTGACCAATAAAAAACAACAGTGATACCCCTTATGTTTTTTTTCATGACGACCAATAAATGACAACAGTGGTACCCCTGTCAATATTTTTGCAGGGATCCGAACCTGAGCTGTTTAGAGTATTAACCTCCCAACTTATAGATGCACCATCAAGACACTGAATAAAGTCATCACAATGGTTATACTTGACTTTATAATTTGCATGAAATAGAAATAAAAGTCGTCCAACAGAGTACATCAACCGGACTTCAACCCCGGTCTCCAGGGGGATGGCTCACAGCTCTCTCCACTTCCCACTGTGATTTGTAATATAATTATTTCTGAGGTTATCAATGACAAGCAATGCAATAGAAATGATAGCATTACGTTTTAAATTTAAATATATTGCGTTTTCCACAGAAATTGAGCCACAGTCTCCAGTGGGTTAGGCAGAGTGCACTCCACTGCACCACTGAGGCGATGACAATACACAAAAATCAATCATCAATAAAGAGGATATACACGTCATTAAAATGTATGTGTGTATTTCTATTATTTCCCTCATGTTTTTTTTCAGTGTTACCCCTTATGTTTTTTTTCATGACGACCAATAAAAAACGACACTGTTACCCCTTATATTGTATTTGACGAAGACAACAGTGCTACCATTTATGTTTTTTTTCATGACGACCAATAAAAAACAACAGTGTTACCCCTTATGTTTTTTTCATGACGACTAATAAAAAACGACGGTGTTACCCCTTATGTTTTTTTTCTTGACAACCAATAAAAAACTACAGTGTTACCCCTTATGTTTTTTTTCATGACGACCAATAAAAAACGACAGTGTTACCCCTTATGTTTTTTTTCATGACGACCAATAAAAAACGACAGTGTTATCCCTTATGTTTTTTTTCATGACGACTAATAAAAAACAACAGTGTTACCCCTTGTTTTTTTTGTTCATGACGACCAATAAAAAACGACAGTGTTACCCCTTATGTTTTTTTTAATGGCGAACAAAAAAAAACGACAGTGTTACCCCTTATGTTTTTTTTCATGACGACCAAAGAAAAACGACAGTGTCACCCCTCAGGTTTCATTTGGTGAAAACGACAGTGTTGCCCCCTATGTTTATTCGATACATTTCGACAGTGTTACCCCTTATGGGTTTTTCATGACGACAGATAAAAAACGACAGTGTTACCCTTTACGTTTCATTTGATAAAAACGAAAGTGTTACCCCTTATGTTATTTTCCCATGATGACTGATGAAAAATAACAGTGTTACCCCTTATATTTTTTTTCATGACGACCAATAAAAAACGACAATGTTACCCCTTAGGTTTTTTTCATGACGACCAATAAAAAACAGCAGTGTTACCCCTTGTGTTTTTTTTCACGACGACCAATAAAAAACGACAGTGTTACCCCTATGTTTTTTTTCATGACGACCAAAGAATGACGACAGTGTCACCCCTCATGTTTCATTTGGTAAAAACGACAGTGTTACCCCCTATGTTTTCTTCGATACATTTCGACAGTGTTACCCCTTATGGGTTTTTCATGACGACAGATAAAGAATGACAGTGTTACCCTTTACGTTTCATTTGATAAAAACTACAGTGTTACCCCTTATGTTATTTTCCCATGATGACTGATGAAAAACAACAGTTTTACCCCTTATACTTTTTTTTCATGACGACCAATAAAAAAGCAACAGCGTTACCCCTTATGTTTTTTTTCATGGTGACCAATAAAAAACAACAGTGTTACCCCTTATGTTTTTTTTCATGACGACCAATAAATGACAACAGTGGTACACCTGTCAACGTTTTTGCGGGGATCCGAACCTGAACCTTTAGAGTATTAACCTCCGAATATATCGATGCACCATCAAGACACCGAATATAGCAATCACAATGGTTATACTTGACTTTATAATTCGCATGAAATAGAAATAAAAGTTAACCAACAGAGTACCGGACTTGAACCCCGGTCTCCAGGGGGTTAGCTCACAGCTCTCTCCACTTCCCACTGAGATTTGTAATATTATTTGTCTGAGGTTATATATGACAGTGCAATAGAAATGATAGCATTACGTTTAAAATTAAAGATATTGCGTTTTCCACAGGAATTGAGCCACAGTCACCAGCGGGTTGAGCAGAGTGCACTCCACTGCACCACTGAGGCGATGACAATACACAAAAATCAATCATCAATAAAGAGGATATACATGACATTAAAATGTATGTGTGTATTTCTATTATTTCCCTCATGTTTTTTTTCATGACGACCAATAAAAAACGACAGTGTTACCCCTTATATTTTATTTGACAAAGACAACAGTGTTACCCCTTATGTTTTTTTCATGACGACCAAAAAAAAACCAACAGTGTTCCCCTTTGTGTTTTTTTCATGACGACCAATAAAAAACAACAGTGTTACCCCTTATGGTTTTTTTCATGACGACCAAAGAAAAACGACAGTGTCACCCCTCATGTTTCATTTGGTAAAAACAACAGTGTTACCCCCTATGTTTTATTCAATACATTTCGACAGTGTTACCCCTTATGGGTTTTTCATGACGACAGATAAAAAACGAAAGTGTTACCCTTTACGTTTCATTTGATAAAAACGACAGTGTTACCACTTATGTTTTTTTTTCATGACTGATGAAAAACAACAGTTACCCCTTATATTTTATTTGACAAGGACAATTTTTTTTTCATGACGACCAATACAAAATAAGTGTTTTGGCAGGGATCCGAACCTGAGCTGTTTAGAGTGTTAACCTCCGTACTTATCAATTCACCATCAAGACAACGAATTAAGTTTTCACAATGGTTATACTTGGCTTTAGAATACATCAACCGGACTTGAACCCCGGTCTCCAGGGGGTTAGCTCACAGCTCTCTCCACTTCCCACTGAGATTTGTAATTCAAATATGTCTGAGGTTATATATGACATATATATGGTCAGATATATGCAATAGACATTACGTTTAAAATTAAAGATATTGTGTTTTCCACATGAATTGAGCCACGGTCTCCAGTGGGTTAGGCAGAGTGCACTCCACTGCACGACTGAGGCGATGATAATACACAATAATCAATCATCAATAGAGGATATACATGACTTTAAAATGTATGTGTGTATTTCCATTAATTCCCTCATGTTTTTTTTCATGACGACCAATAAAATACGACACTGTTACCCATTATATTTTATTTGACAAAAACAAAAGTGTTACCCCTTATGTTTTTTTTCATGAAGACCAATTAAAAAGCAACAGCCCTTGTGTTTTTTTTCATGACGACCAATAAAAAACAACAGTGTTACCCCTTATGTTTATTTCATGACGGCTGATAAAAAACGACAGTTACCCCTTATGTTTTTTTTCTTGACGACCAATAAAAAACAACAGTGTCAACCCTCATGTTTCATTTGATAAAAAACGAGTGTTACCCCCTATGTTTTATTCGATACATTTCGACAGTGTTACCCCTTATGGGTTCTTCATGACGACAGATAAAAAACGACAGTGTTACCCTTTACGTTTCATTATGAATCTCCCACTGAGATTTATAATTTCAATATGTCTGTGGTTATATATGACAATATATATGCAATAGACATGATAGCATTACGTTTCAAATTAAAGATAGTGTTTTCCACAGAAATTGAGCCACGGTCTCCAGTGGGTTAGGCAGAGTGCACTCCACTGCACCACTGAGGCGATGACAATACACAATAATCAATCATCAATAAAGAGGATATACATGACATTAAAATGTATGTGTGTATTTCTATTATTTCCCTTATGTTTTTTTCATGACGACTGATAAAAAACAACAATGTTGCCCCTTATGGTTTTTTTCATCACAACCAAAGAAAAATGACAGTGTCACCCCTCATGTTTCATTTGATAAAAACGACAGTTACCCCTTATGTTTTTTTCATGACGACCAATAAAAAACGACAGTGTTACCCCTTATGTTTAATTTGATTAAAACGACAGTGTTACCCCTTGTGTTTCATTTGATTAAAACAACAGTGTTACCCCTTGTGTTTCATTTGATTAAAACGACAGTGTTACCCCTTGTGGTTTTTTTCATGACGACCAAAGAAAAACAACAGTGTTACCCCCTATGTTTTATTTGATAAATATCAACAGTGTTACCCCTTTTATTTTTTTCATGACGACCAATAAAAAACAACAGTGTTACCCCTTATGTTTTTTTTCATGACGACCAATGAAAAACAACAGTGTCATAGATCGCTAACTAGCAGAGAGTCGTAAGCACTTTCCACCCTTTTCAGTGGAGGAATTGGACTCCCCAAGCAATGTTATACTTAAAAGGAGCAAGTAAGTTACATATTCATTTAGTCTTTCGGCCTGTAGCATATAAACAAAATGAAGCAACTGTCCCATATTTCTAACTGCATTTGAAGTAGACATTGAGACTCACAAAAAATGGACGCTATAGGACAGTGATCATGATTTGTCTCAATATCAGAATAACAACAATGGGTCGAATAGCAATGGCTGGTGGAATGGCCATGAAGTAGGTCTGTAAGCAGTGTAAGCTTGTCCAGGCCCTGCAAGTCAGGATGTGGGCTATGAATCTGAATGAAAAGCAGGTAAATAGTTAGTGGCCATCCCCAAAATGCACCAGAATACAGGAAATCAAATCTATTAAATTCCAAAAAAATTATGGGGGGGGGGGGGGGAGAACCTCAGACCCCCTGTCTATTACTGTGCCCCACCAACATGTTTGATCTCCAGCCGCCACTGAGAATGACCAATGGAAATAATTCTCTGCACAATTTGAATTGTGTTTAAATATGCTACAGTGGTCATTTGTTTAGCCTATTCATGTTAAACAATGAGGGTTTTGAATGTCGGGTCGGGCCTTTGATCGAGCGTTTGTGTTTTTTATTTTTATTTTTTTTATTGCTTTATTGGCCTAATTTGAGGAGAAATCTATGCCATAAACAGACATTTTATAGGCCTTTATTACACGGGTCTTCTCAATGCCGTGCTCCGTTCACTTGCATGGGTAGTAGTTATGGACATATTAAAGGGGTAGTAGTCCGGTAACTTGTCAACCCCAGCGTCTTCGGTTGCTAAGCGACGTCAACGTCTAATAGCGGACTATTTCACTGCTCATCAACACTACGAATGCTGGTAACGAATAAATTGTAAAAAGACACACCATGTGAAGTTATTTTCCAAATAAGATTCGAAAAGCTTTGGAAGTTTGTTTACAACACTATTTACATGGTTTCGAAGTAGTACACTTTGACATTTTAATACAGTTCAGCGAGAAAGGCGACGAAGAATAAGAAGGGGGCGTTCCAGTCTGCGTAAACGGGAACCCCCACCACACGAGAATGCCCATTTGCGTCTGCAGTGGGATGATATTGGGGCGTCAAGGTGTTGAAAAATCCTGAACGGTCTGCCACATCCAGGCCTCGACGTTCAACTCCGTAGGAAAACAACAACAACAACAACCACCACTGACGCTGAAAACTCATCATGTGGTGACCTTAAGACACTGGATACGAGGAAAACAAAAGATCAACCTCGACCGCGGTCAGCCTATCTCACTTTGGGCCAATCTTTTTTTGTACGTGAACCATCACACGCCAACATAGTGTCTTTCTTCCACGCCAACGCTTGCATTAAAGTTTCAGAGGCTGATGCGGCCTGTTAGGCAGGCAGCTATAGAGACAGCGTGTTTGCGGTCATTGATTAGCCCAGCAGAGAGTGGAAATTGGTCATCCCCGTGTTCTCTGGGTCACGTTGAGGATTAGGGAATGCCGGCGGGCACGTCTGGACCTGTTATTACAGAGTTACAAATGAGGCGGATTAAAGTGTCAAGTTGAGAGAAAAGCGATGGTCGCTACTTTGTGCACAAAAACACCCGGGTCAGATATCCTTGGCCCAGGAAAAGATTTAAAATGGCGCTTTGATCAGAAAACAATGATTTATAGAAATATGTGTTGAACGCAATTTCCATGTACTCCATCATAGACTTTCACACAAAGAAACACAAACGCGCAGAACAAGAACCTCTGTTCAATGGCGGTTATCAATGTGGATATTCCATGAAGGTAGGCCATCTTTGGGTCAGAGGGGTCGGGGCGACATGGGGTACCAACCGGATGGTGTTACGCTATTAGGGGTTTAACAGTCTTCGGTGTCTTTGTCTGTCATTCTGTGTGTCTGTGTGTCTGTGTGTCTGTGTGTCTGTGTGTCTGTGTGTCTGTGTGTGTGTGTGTGTGTGTGTGTGTGTGTGTGTGTGTGTGTGTGTGTGTGTGTGTGTGCGTGTGTGTGTGCGTGCGTGCGTGTGTGTTCCAGCGTTACGTGTCGCGTTACTAAACGAGCGTCATCCATTATTGAGACGGCCGCAGCGGGGAGCGAGTCCGGGAGACTCGCGACGTCCGCCGCCTGTCACGGCCAAGCGCGCTGGCCTGAGTGACAGGTCAGCGGTGCCCAAAATGTCCCGGGACGCGCGGGCTGCAACTCGAGCGGCGGACACTGTTTAATTGATAGCAGCACCTCTGATTAACTGTCACTGGAAGAATCAACACCAGTTAATTCGCTAAAAGAACACCCTAAACCAGAGGGGCACTGTGTCACCTTAACCCCCGGACACCGTGGGGGTTTAACCCCTTACGGTCGCAGACGAGAAGATCGCCCAGAGAGATAAAATGATGTGTGACTCAAAGCGTGAATTGTCATTTTGAAGGTTTTGAATCCACAAAAACAAACGTTTCGACGCAACGGTGACTTTACTTTGTAGGGACTGTTAGGTTGAGGTCACACAGTGATGAATATTTAGAGGTCGCTGCCTCTGTTGGGTTGGTTCTGCCTCACAAGATGGCAGCTGTCGGGATATAACTTCACATTACAACACTAATACAGAATGCCTACCTTTTTTTTTTATAATTTGCAAAATTATAAATCCTACATCCTTTGATTTCCGTTGTTCAGCTAACTCCTGGTTGAGGACAAGTGGTTGGATACCATCACAATGTAACGTGGTTTTACAAGGGCCGTGCACGACATCTATTGGACACTCTGAACCTTCCAAATATACGGCCACGTTATTTAAGCGACAATATTGATAAAACAGCGCCATCAGCTGGCAGTAAAGGGTGCTAGCGCTCCTAGCCATGTATTGACATTCATTTATTTATGATAGGGACATGATAACCTCTGATCCTCTACTGCTGTATATTTACTAAAATATGAGGTAATTAATGTCCCGGACCCTCTGCTAACAGATCATAAATATAAAAGGAACGGTTTTTTTTATTTAGGTTTGAATTCAGTCAACAGGAAAAAACAACAACCGATTCAACAACATCTCAGGAAGATATTTAATAGTGGTTAAACCAACACAAATTTTGAATTAACTGTCAATTAAAACGTAAATAAATGTCAAGTGTAATTCTTTTTTTTCCCATACAGTTTGTAAATTGTACAATAAACGGTGCATAAGTTCACAATTTCTCTTTGTACAACTTTCTGTGTGATGCGGCACAACTATTCAACTTCCTGTCACATGACAACTATGTGACTACATAGAAACTTGGTGGGGGGGGGGGGGGGGGGGGTGAGGTTAAACAAAAATCAACCAAATTCAGACAACATCTGGCAGGGTAGAAGAAACCATTTCAGTCTCATCACCATCATCTTTACATCATTTCATTTGTTTCTAAGAATTCAGAGCTGTCTCCCAAACATTCATTTTGACCACGTTTATTAAACCGGATATCGAGATGACAAAAGATACTGATTGGCATCTCCCCCCCCCCCCCCCCCCCCCCCCGCCCACGCCCCGGTCACCACGGCAACCAGTCACCACGGCAACCAGTCACATCTTCCAACGCCAAAGGACGCTCTCTCGGTTACAATCTCACCCAAGAGTTAATATTAAAAATGTGAATAAAAATGAATATAGGTATTTACACTGATATCCGTATGTACACACACACACACACACACACACACACACGCACACACACACACACACACACACACACACACACACACACACACACACACACACACACACACAAAGACATGCGTACACATATCCTCAGACTCCAAAAGCAGTGCGGACTCCCACCACCAAAAAAAACAAAAACTTAAAAACCTAAACACAAACGACAAAAAAAAATTTGGGGGTCAAAAACTCAGTCATAGTTCTGTTGTTTGTATCGGACTGCTAACAAGCTACTCCCATGGTCTCAACTCAAGAGGAAGTAGAGTTTCATAGAAAAGAAGAGTTCCTGTAAAAAGGCGGAGCTTGGTGCGTGGAAGGTTCGAGAGATGGAAGGGTTAAGCTGCCCGTGGGGTACTGGGCCGGAGATCATTCCTAAGCGTGGAGCCTGCGTCCCAAATGTGGCCAGGCCCGGGTTTGCTATTCATTTTACAGAGGTATCCGAGGGTACAGAGAAGTGCTCTGGGTCACTAAAATACAAAAAATAAAATACTACAGATCAAAATCAGTAGTATTATGGACAAAATCTGGACCTCTTGGAAGGGGTTTACTATGTTAATTGGGGGTAAGAAGTGTCTTATTTCATTCCAAAGGCAAGGGTAGAGATCGCTACAGGCAATCTCTGATGACAATGAAAAAAATAACATTGACAGAAAAAGATTATGTCATCCACGTTAAGGTACCGAATATCTTTCACGAAGCCTCCTTGCACTTGTGTTAAAACAAAGAACAAAAAAAAGTCCTGTTTCGGACCGAGCTTGGATGTAGAATACTGTGTGAAAGCGGCTTCCACGTTTCCATTTGCCTGAGACGGGATCCCGTCCATCTGAGCAGTGATTCTGTACCTCGCACACTCTGCAGCCAAGGGGCAAAAACGAGCATTCCCAAATCTAACGCCAACCCCCTCGGGGCAGAGGAAACAGAAATTCCTTAAGCCTTGTCAAGCGAATGACCATTCCCTATTTCCATAGAAACACGGAGGGGGGGGGAGAGAGGAAGGGCTAGTATGATCACGGCAACAAAATGATCCGTTGGCAACAGAGAAATGTACCAATCACAGTGAAGTTGTAAGACAAACCGTTTGCTTTCCAAAGCTATATATATATATCTATCTATATATATATCTATATATATCGTACCCATATCTATGTATTCTGTATCTACGTATTCCATATCTAGTGCCTGGCGGTGGTGGTGTGGTGCTTGCACGGTCAACGGGGACCGCTTGTTCCCTCAGAGTGGGTCCGCTCCACGGTAGGGCTTTAGAACACACTCTTCATTTCAAGCGCTTGTGCTGCAACACCACACACACACACCCCGACTATAATCATCCTACCCCCCCAAAGTATATCAAACTAAAACAAAACTGACAGAGAAACAATTACGAACCGGCGTGGTTGACACGACACCTCAGAAAAGGGAAGGGAGGGGGAATGTAGATCAAGATTCTCAAAGAATTAGTGGGGTTAAAATGATAGTTAAATTAGAACGAATCGAAAGTAAAATTGAGTCAAAAACGGATTCCCTGGTTCTTTCTGCCCCCCTCCCCCCCCAATTAGCTTTTGTTAGCATATGGCTAACTCATCTTCACAAACTGCATACTTTGTACCGACAAGCTGTAAAAACTTGCCTTAACCTAAAATTAATCCTATAATATTTATACAGTGGTCCTATAACTCATTAAATTTCTTCCTAAACATTTTCTGGATTTCTTTCGTTTTGAAAAATAAGGAACGCCCCAACATTTTATATAATGGCATAGAGATATACATTTATATTGTTTAATATTTGCTAGATACAACCGTTTTGAAAGATTCTCGCTTCGTAGATTAGATGTTTATAAAAAGATGACTTTTATTCTTCTTTATTTTAAAGGACAAGGCATGGCCAAATATCACCTACATCCACAATGGGACGACAAACTGCCAGCCGGGCAACAAAAAAACACAGATAGATCACCTGGTAGTACCGTGAACTATATGTATCCAACCGCACGCTAGTAGCAGAGTTACAGAGCCGTCTTCTTGCTTCTCGACACAAGACCAAAGAATCAAATCATATTTTTATAATAAATTAAATATATATTTTTAAAAGTCCCCCCAACTCCTGTGCCAAACAACAGCGAGTCAGTTATGGGTATGTGCGTATGTATACAAACATACATACAAGTACACACATACACACATATATACCAATGAGATGTAAATACAAATTTGTGTATTTGGTACAGCCGATGTTTCAGGTAAAAAGAAACAAATAAATAGGTCTAAATGAATGGTAAGCTTGGATTGGCCGTGCCAAAGTAAACAGCTCTGCAACTCATTTTTAATTGGGCCATCAAATTAAACTAGAGAGAGAACCCATAGCAACGCAGGGAGGGGGAGCTGTCATGAACGCATGACAGCAAATACTTCTGAGCGGGAGCGAAACGCGGTTCGTTCATTAGCGCCGCGTCATTATGGACGCTGGCAGTCTGTGAAACATTGGAATTTAAGGCCCGCCGTGTCCTTTTTAAGCTGCTCGATCCACATCTATATGTCCGGCGATGAATTAAGAGGGCTGAAACGGCGCCCTTCGGCGAAACGAAAATAAACTGAAATGGCGTTTCGACGAAAAAGGCGATCATATACATTCGTAATACTAAAGTGGGTTCCAATGTCGGACAATATACTGGTATTCCTTCTGCGTGTCTTTGAATGTGCGCTGCGTGTGGGCTTTCGGAAAATAAAAAGGACAATCTGCACAGAGGCGGATCGCGATATATGCTTTGAATGTTTAAGTTATGGATGCAGAGCGTGTGTGAGTGGGGTGGGTCGGTGGGTGTGGTAGCGTGTGTGCATCTATGTGTTGTGTCTGGTCAGGGCTTCCGTCCTTACGACTGAAGCACATTTCCGTAGGAAACAAGTGCACCTCATTGCCCTCGTCCAATCTAGCCAATGCTTCACCAATGACATGAGGGCAGAGCTCCTCGCCCCGGTGTCCGATTGGTTAGAACTGTTCTCAGTATTGGGATTGGGGGCGGGGGTTAATGGCTGGGGGAGAGGGGGGAGAGAAGGGGGAGGAGACTGGGGCCCAGTTCGCTCCACTTGCAGGGTAGTCCTTGTGGCTAGAGGAGAGGGGAGGATGTGGTTTCTGTGGTGATAAAGAGAGTGAAGTGTCGGTTTTCGTCACTGAGAAGAGGAACTTAGACCTCTGCTTCCTTCAGGCCGATTCGCTCCTCCTCCTGTCAGTCGCTGTTGGGCTTTTTCAACGAGAAGGCGAAGATGTTGAAGTGGTCACTCAGCTGGTTGACCTAGGGAAAAAAAAAAAAAGAGATAAAAATAGAGTTAATAACCATCACCGAAAGAGAGTTCTTTAACAACTTGCTCAATTTAAGTCGGAAATAAAAAAATACAATACAAAAGCATCGTTCCCCATCGTCCATAAACAAACAACAAAGTCACAACTCTTCTCTGTTTTGGCGTCTCAATGGTGGAACGAGCTCCCTGCCGATGTCAGGATTGCAGTCATGTAATAAATGCTTGCGCACTTAATGCAAGTTGTACGTCCTGGCACTTGTACGTCCTGGCACTTGTACGTCCTGGCACTTGTCCTGGCACAATGGTACTTAGCAATGTGTAGCATCTTATCCTAGCTATCTTTGTTGTATACAGGGAATGAGTTCACCTAGAAATTGTTAGTGCTTGGCACTTGTAGGAACATCCTTAATGTTCCGACAGCGATATATTGTCTCTTTCTTCTGACAAATTTAAAAGCGTCTGCTGAATGCCCTAAATGTTCATTTTAAATGTAGTCTACAGGTAGGAACTACAGGTAGGAACCCGTAGGAACCACAGGTAGACTACAAGTGTTCCAGTAGGAACATATTCTCTGACTTGGTTGAATTCACCAATTCAGTGAATTTATGGACTAGATTCCAAGATAAAAAAAGGGAAAATTCTCGCGTGTGCGTGTTTTCTCGCTGGGGTCCTCACCACCGACACGCCGTAGTGTATGTGTGCCAGGATGACCACGGCCGTCCAGCAGTACAGCAGCATGGTCTCGTCGGTCACCGTCCCGGTGACGGCCAGCCCCACCACCCCCGTCATGGGCAGCAGCAGCCAGCAGAGGGCGTGGCACCTCGTGTTGCTCATCTGACACACGATCAGCTTACACTGCAGGAAACGAGGGAGGGGGCGGGATCAAGAGGTGGAGGGGGATTATAGGCGTGGGGGCGGTAATCAATGGTTTAAACTAGAGATGTCCGATATTATCGGCCCACCGATATTATCGGCCCGATATTAGCATAAAAATGTAATATCGGTCAATATCGGTATCGGATTTTTTTTGCCTTAAAACCGATTTTTTTTTTTTTTTTTTTTTTTTATAGCTCAAATAAATGTTTTCAAAATTGTGCAGTACAGTGCACATTGTAATTGACTCATATTTGTGCATTTATTAAATTAAGGTTATTGAGTTTTAGTTAAAGAAACATACTGCTATGTTGCACATAGTTGTTCAGGTACAATGTTTTATCATTTGTGAAGTCAAGTTTGCCCTATTTGTTGTGGGCATTGTCAAGATTATCTCAGGGAGAGTGTAATCGAAACTGTTGTCTGAGACCATTAAAAAAATAAAAATAAACATGGCACTTTTCCCTTAAATTAAGTTGAAGTATTTTTCTTATTTTGCACAGACAATGTTAACATTTGGAAAGCCTTGTTGCATTCAAGAATGCATCCAGTGGGGCATCACAATAACATTAAGCATGTTGTGTTAATTCCACAACAGGAGATATGTAATGTTACCTAAATTAGGTTTGAGGAAAAATAAATAACCCAAATATCGACATCGGTATCGGCTGATATCGGAATCGAAAATTTAGAGTTGGACAATATCGCATAAAGGATATCGGCAAAAAAGCCAATATCGGACATCCCTAGTTTAAACACACACAGGTGTAGAGAGAGGTAGAGAGGTGGAGAGAGCAATGTAGAGGGAGGTAAAGAGAGACAGAGGGAGCCGTAGAGAGACTGGATAAAAGAAGCATAGACGACTTATTTGGCACATTCTTTGATGAAATGATATAAGCGGTCTCTCCCCCGCTCTCTCTTTCTAGATCACACACACACACACACACACACACACACACACACACACACACACACACACACACACACACACACACACACACACACACACACACACACACACACACGTTCCGGGTGGTGTCGGGGACGGGAGACTCACGGTGACGTTGGCGAAGGCCGTCCCCACCATGAGGTAGTAGACGCGGGGCTGCAGCTCCAGGATCTCGGAGGGGGAGAACACCACCCAGACGGTGGAGAGGACAAACAGCAGCACGGGGGAGAGGAAGGGCAGGAAGGCCTCGTACAGGTTGCTGTGCTTCAGCGTGTTGTTGCGGTGGGCCCTGTGAACAAAGGGGGTTTAAGGGGCACACCGTCAACCGGGCGTTTCCCTATACTCTGAAGAGAGTCGCTTCACGAGTGTGATGAGTAAAGATGAATTAACATGGCGGTGGGCAACATCCACTGGGTGTCCACAACAAAGTGAATGATTGGTTAAGGAGTGGTGTTCTCCATCGGTGACCTTTGAATAACCCAACTACCCTGCTGCGCCTTTCGATGGGAACAGGAGCGAAGTCTGCAGGCCGCGATTCACACTAGCAGGGAGTAATCCTCTTAGATGAGGCAACGGCTGGAATTGACCGTTCCTCTTTAATAAAATGCAAAGCCAGATGTCACTCATTAAAAATGTATCCACAACAATGCAATACTCTCGGACAGCATGTCGTAGTTTGGAAAAGTAACAGGTCACCTTAAGTAACACTTTGGTATTTGATTCGATACGAACCCCATGAACTAAATCTTATTATAAATACTTGATACATTTTCCAATTCATGAAAGGATTCCCCGCCTATACCTACTTTAGAACGTTGTACAGGCTCATGGGCAGGGTCACAGTGAAGGAACAGGCTGAAAAACAAACAAAAGAAACACGAGTCAGAAACAGCACGCTCCTCCCAAAGTGGAATCAATACCAGCCCTGGTCCAATAGGAGCCCTCCCTCTCTCTCAAGGCGATGACAGGCAGTGCAAAGTGACCAATGGCCTCTCACCTACGATCATGATGGAGAACATGTCCCTGTAGTGGAAGTGCCACAGTATTGGCTTGTACCACGTTTCCACGCCGACCACGGCGGTGACGATGTAGACGATGGAGATGGTCTGGCAAGACACAGGGAGAGCAAATATTTAGTCAGAAAACATTAACCAAGCAATCGGATGTAGAATTCTAGGGCATATTAGACCAGGTAAAGTCCCGGCTCCAGGCTGTGTGTTTTAACTTTTATCTACATCTTATTTCCAGATATACATCTCTTCATGTACATGGAGTGTAGCATGACGGTGTAGGGGCTAGTGACTTTTGCACTAACCAACAGGTAGGACCTGGGTTCGATCCCTAAGCATGATGAAGATGCCTAATCCCTACTGCCTGAATCAATGGCCTATATCGGTACTCAATGTTAGTCCGTTTGATGAAGGTGCCAAGCGCTTATAAGTAAGTACTATTCAGTAGTGATTTAGCACTCGAATAGCACCTTTCAGTATTACCATCATTATTGACCAACATGTACACATGCATTTGGGGACGATTTGGGGAAATAATCTCATTGCGATTATTTCGACCAATATTGACATTGCGATTTAGTAGGCGATTTTTCTTTGTAAAGTTCTTTATGTCCTGTATTATTCACAAAACAAGCAATGAATCATTAAACAGTATGACCAACACAACATTGGAAGCCGTCAACATATAAACTGTACTTTCCTTTAGGCCACTATGTGTTGAGATGAATTGATGCATGAATTGACATAACATCTTTAGTGAACTTTTTATTTATTTTTGATCGAAGCCGTTGCGATTTGCAAATCGCGATGTGGGTTTGAATTTGAATAATCGTTCACCCCCACCACCCTCCCACCTGGTGCACCCCCCCCCCCCCCCTACCAGGCGGTGGACGCCGGTTACCCCCCCGGGGCCGGAGCCACTCACCACTTGGCTGGCGTCGTAGCCCCAGGGCAGGAACAGGATGCCCGTGTTGTACTTCTCCCAGTGGGAGAGGATGAACGAGAACAGCACCACCCACAGGATGTAGTAGAGCGTGGCGACGCTCACGCCCGTCTCGCCGCGGCCGAAGATGGAGTACACGGTGGTCACGAAGAAGATGCAGGCCCAGCTGTCCAGGCCGTGGTCGAACAGCTCCCCTAGGGGCGTGGAGGAGTTGGTGCGGCGCGCCTGCTTGCCATCCACGCCGTCTGAGGGGGTGGACGGATAAACACTCAGCTGTATGCTAACACAGTGAGTCATGGATGTCGACAGGCAACTCGTGAACTGGCAGCAGTCTATGTGGGCGCCCTCACAGGAAACACTGATAACATTCCAGCGTGTTATAAATGGATTATTCTGACCGAAACGTTACTTGCATGTTTGGAGTGTATATTAAGAAAACGAGAGGCAGACATATTTTCGAAGTGCAGTGAAAAACGTGTGCAAAGTGTTGAAAATGTATTGCTATGTTACACTTTTAACTGATTCCTCCTGACCTATTCACAGCAAAGAATGAATACAAAGCAACCAAAACCTTTCCCAGAGAAATGACCAGAAACTAGCGAAAATGTGTTTGCCAGAGTGGTTCCAGGCAGACATGTGACATGAGATATTGATACTCCAGGCAAGGGAAGGAAGAGAAACACAGTCTTCTCTGTGGTGAATGACTTCCGTGCCCCTTCAGATGGCAAGGCGGATGCACTGAATCAAAAGCAATTTGTCAAGGGCATGGCTAATCCTAAACCACACAGGAAAAGACTGCCTGCGTAAAAAAGAAAAGAAACGAAAAACGCTTCTAATATTAACTTGGGAGACATTTATTAGGACAGTCATGTTGAGATTGCAATCAAGAACACTGCAATAATTGGTTCAAACCATCCCTAGCGGATGTGTTTTGGAACACTGTTTCAGTTGATGCTGTATAATGGGATACTGTGTGTGTGTTTTATGCCCACACACACACACACACACGATTGTAATCAAGGTGGTTGGAGTGTAAACAGCAGGTGTAACTGACAATGGGGGGGGGCAGGGGGGGGGGGGTTAGAGTTGAGGGGCCTGTTTGTTCAGCCTGAAAACCAGGCCAGCCACACAGCAGGGCACTTTGTGACTGGAGGGATGGAAAGTCACGTTGACATGCACTGTAAATCAAGGATTACACTACTGGGTTTGAAGAATGTACGGTTTCCAATGTGTTCGGCCACTTCCATGGCTTTGTTAGATTTCCCCAAGTACACAACGTGCAGCACGAAATGTGACTGGAGTCACTGCTGCATGATTAAGACTCAAGAATGATTGCGATGATGTTGCCTGCCATTGTGATTGCTATTATTCATTGTGGTTGACAAGATTATCAATTCAAATCGTATGCTGTGTCGGCAACAGTATAATATATAAATAGAATAATAACAAAGCAATTACTGAGCTGTAATTGTTTGTCATTTTCGTTGAAGTGACTTTCACGATTAGGAAATTGCAGAGGCCAAAATGTGGATTTTGTTTGATATGCAATCTTTTGTGTAGCCTTCAATCTGGGCCACTTTTCTACTGACGTTAACAAAATTGCTTTGTTCTTTCTTTGGGCCAACAAATTATAGGAAAGCTTTAAAGGAAAAAATAAAAATAAAACAACAATACAACAATACAATAACATAAAATAAAACGCAGGGATGCAACATCAGCTTTATGCTGAAGTGCAGTTGTCCTTGAGGAAACGTAACACATACATTGCCTGAACAAGATGCAGCAAGTAACTTCCCCATGGGATTTAGACTCACCAAGTGTGTAGGCCAAGAAGTTGAAGAGACCGGCAGCAAACCACACCCAGCTGGGCACGTGGACGTGTTCGTGAGCTGAGAGATGGCCACACAAACACGCACAGACACACACCCAAAGACACACGCATGCACACAAAAACAAGGATGTTAGAATACTTTTGGAAAGGGTGTGAGGTTGAAACAGCCAGCCTGTGAAATACATTGCTCTGCAACCAACTTTACATTCTACATCAACCACAACTACGGTTCTTCTGTGCTTAGATGGGTACGTGCAGGTGCGCTCGTGTGTATGAGTGTTTGAGGGTTTGTGTGCATGCGCGTGTATGTGCGTGCGTGCATACGCTTGCATGTGTGTGTGTTTGTGCTGCCATGATGTGTTGACTGTCATAGGAGAGCAGTCAGAGGAAGCTCTGGTTTCAGCTAGCTGTGAACTTTGCCCTGCCCTTGTAAACACGCTTGCAGGCTCTCTCGCACATTGGACCTGTGGGGTGATGTCTCGGCCCACCAGACGACTTTGAATAAGGAAAGCAGTGGGGGCCAATATAGGGAAGTGTGTGAGTGGGAGAGATATTTGACCGACAGAAGGAGAGAATCCGTATTTGAACAACATGATGATAAGAAGATCCACAGGTTTGAAAAAGACCACATAAGATGCGGAAGTTACACTTAAATACCACACAGGGAGGAGCCAACAGAATAGATGACAAAATTTACTCACAGCCACCGATAGAGCTGCTACATCTTATGTTTGTTTAAATTATTTCATGTGTGTCCTTGTATTTGTAAAATTGTTGACACTAAACAACCCACCTCTATTCATCAAGACATATTCATTAAAAAAAAACTATGACTACCACGGTCCCAATGAGGCACAAAGGCAATAAGACCACACAGGACTAATGACAACCAGTGCACAACAGAGAGACAGCATGGCTCACTCACCAGAAGCAATGAAGTCATAGTCGTAGAAGGCCAGCATGAGGAAGTTAAGAACCAGGAACATGAATCCTGTGAAGGTAATGAGGTTTGGAGCCAGCCATGTCGGCAAGACCTGTGAGGGAGGGAGATGCTGTGAGACTAAATACAGAGTATTCAAAATATACTTGGGTCTTGTTTTAAGTACAAAAGCAATAGGATGTTTGGATACTTATTTGCCGGGCTATATTTCACCCCCCCAAGATTGCCTGCTTAAATGATGCCCAACTTCAAAATTGTGTAATACACAGAGGGTCACACAGATTTGCTATCTTACACAGGTGACTGAATTATAATACAGGAAAGAAGCAAGAAAGAAATAAGAATGCAAGGGTCAAGGAACGCTGGAAAGAGACTATAAGGGGTGTTGAGGTGAGTAAGTCTGCCTTGTTGTTACAGTATCTTAGTGGACAGCTGGAGGCTTCATTAATGATGCAGCACTCATTAGCATATCACAAGCACACACACACACACACACACACACACACACAGGTGTGCACACACACAGACACAGACACACACAGACAGTACAGGCGAACCCTTACCTTGACGACAGAGTTCCAGAAGGGGTGCATGACGTAGACGGACAGGGGGTTGGAGTCGACTGCGCTGTACTAAAGGGGGGGGGAAACACAAAACACATTTGGGTACATTTGATGAAGTGCTATGGTCACGAAAACAGGCCGCCGGTGCCCGGAATGGATTTGGTGGATCTCATTATCTAGTGCTGTTCTGGGGTTGCACACCTGGTTCTCTGTTATGTATCGAGCCACTCGGTTGTTTTTAGACGTTAAAAAAGGCCCATGCGAGTGTAACATTGTCGTTGATTAGGTTTGCAAGCATGGATGCATGATAGACATTGTTTTGGTGGCTGTCAACAAGGATGTGAATTCAGGTCTGCTCCATACCCTTTGCCTTGCATTTTGTTGGCTTAGAATCTGATCCAATAAAAAGGACATTACACTGGTATGGTATTTTAAGACAACAATGGATTGATTGCAAAGAGATGGTACAAAATGAAATATGTTCACTAGACGTCCATACACAATTGTGCTGTTACACGTAAAGGGCACTTTTATACAAAATAACCGGTAATAGTTCCCCAAAAAAACAGATCTTTATCTTAGAGCATTTTTAATCATTGAAAGGATCAGCCACATCAGAAAGAAAAATAGGAATATCTCTGTTTCTGTGCATCAAATTGAAGCTGGGTTTATTTCTCCCCACATTGGCATTCCATATAACAGCAAAGACTACAGCATCTAGCGACCATGAGGCAGAATGGCATCTGAAAGGACACTTACAGTCCCAGTGACACAATCTGTCCATTCACTCTCACCCCACTCCTCCTCATTGGCAGTCACAGCAACTGCTTTTCCAAGAAGATTTTAAATACATAACCTAGCCATGTGACCTGGAAAGGCATGTGGCTGAAGGGAGCTGCGTTACATTAGACTAGAAATGAAAAAAATTATCAAACTCTTTATTTATGAGTTCAACCCCGATTAACCTTAAACTTCACAATCACCAAAGTCGAACCGTCCTCATAATGACCATTAAACATTAGCGATTAACTACCGTCAGAACTGGGCCTTCTAGACACTCAATTACTACAACTGATATCATCGTAACAAGAACGGTAACGCATAATAATATGCATATATTTATACATCGATAGATATATTTATGTAAATACGATCCATTGAAGGGGATAAAATATGACGCGGCTATCTTATCCATCCAGGTGTGTCAAAAGGTTAACTAGTGATAATCATCAGTACTATCATCATCTCCAACGAGAGGAAGACATAAAAACGATGCTGCACGTTGGACTGAATGATCACCAGATCAGGCATGGCTGAATCCGAACAAACATTGGCCTTCATTCGCTCGCTATTATTAATATCCACTGGGGATAGACGGGGCTTCAAAACGACCTCATCAAGACAGCGTTGATGATCTGTAAGTGTTTACTCGCTAATGTATAAGATGAATCCTTCCGATGGGGGGTTGGTGGTGGTGGGGCAGTATAGCCTCCATTCTCTGATTCAAGTGTGTAGTATTGTCATATGATAGCCGAGACGACACAGGAAATAAATACGTTTTTATCAGCGTTTGACAACCAGCCCGTATAAAAAAGGTGTGAGGTGGTCATTAGCTCATGTCTTATGTACCGTGACAGCTAGCTAGCTAGCTGCAACACACACACACACACACACACACACACACACACACACACACACACACACACACACACACACACACACACACACACACACACACACACACACACACACACACACACACACACACACACACACACACACACACACACACACACACACACACACACACACACACACACACGCTGAGGACAACAGAGGTTTGGTTTCAAGCCATACCTTGTATTTGTCGAAGCCCGCCAGTTGCTCTTTGGAGACATAGTCATAGTAAGCCATGTTGGAACCGCGGAGCTTTACTTTAGTATGGGGATTGACGAGTGTTCCCTTTAATAATTACAAATCCCCACTGCCTGGATGCAGCGGCAAACCAACATCTAGTAGCTTTAGCTTCTATATGTTTCACGCCGGTATAGTGATGTCGAAACACTTCAGCCACTCCTTCGGAAGGCAACTATGTAAACGACGACGCACGGGCGCCCCCCTGCGGTCCGGATGACCACTATTGTTAGATCTCGATAATAATCATTTATATTCTTGACATTTCATAAAAATACATGTATTATATGAAATAAAAAAATGCAGAAGTGAAATGTAGCCATCAATTTCAGATATTGAACCAGATGTGCCGATGTGCTCTAAAACACATTTTGGAGTTTGCTCTAGTCGGTCTATTTCTATGCCGGTGGCTTAGAGTGACGTGGCCTCGTCAGCCCAGCCGGAAGTAGGAGGGACTGTTGTGCAGCTGCAGTATCGGTCGTGTGAAGTAAAACGTCAAACTAAAATACACACGTAAGTCTTTACAAGAGATAATAACATTAGACATATTCCTTTCACGTTGTAGGTAGGTTCCGAGACTACTGTATGTGCCATGCACGTATGTTGTGGTTACGCTGATCCCAGACCATACGTGATTTATTCTGGTACAATGAATCAGGGGCTAATGCTAGCATTATGAGCGATGACATCGCGTAGGTCCGTAGGATGTTAGATTTCAGTGTTCTCACATTTTTTTAGAACATATTTGCTTCCGACCTATTCACTGCCTGCCTGGCATCAATATGGAAACAAACTGCTTAAGATCACGTATTATTGAACGGGGTTGGGATTGTACTCATGACGTGTGATAGCGCTGTTAGGATCATATGAGGATAAATTGTGTGGCCTCTGGCTTTCCCCTGCTCGCAGAATGGTGACAGACGTTCAGCTCGCAATATTCGCCAACATGCTTGGTGTCTCATTGTTCCTACTGGTCGTTTTGTACCACTACGTTGCTGTCAACAACCCCAAGAAAATGGACTAGTTTCCCAACCATGCCCCACATCTTGCATGGGAAGGTGAGAATTATGGCCGTCATCAAACACAATTGTACAGAAACTTTTCACTCTGTCAAATTTGACATGGTCTTTCCATCCTTCTCTCAGGTCTGAGGATCGCCCCACTCATCCTCTCAAGGTGCCACCATCACAAAGACAACATTCCTCCACCATTCGTCCTGCCCTGTCTGCAAATCCACAAGATGAATCCTGATATTGCTTCAGTTGTACAGCAGGTTTTTTTTCTAAGAAATAAATGAATGAAATATGAATTCAGTTTTCATCAGTGTATGAAATGAAAAAAAAAAAAAGACTATGCAGTGAGATTATAAGGCCGTTGTTTATTGAAAGATTACAGTGGTTGTCAGTGAGGCCGCATGGTATTTTTGTCAAAGTATTTGTACTAGAGCATTTTTCACCTGACACGGCCTTTCAACATTTGTTTGAAATTGCTAAACCTGTGATTCATAAACTCGATCGTAAACATCAAGGTGGAGGTAAATAATGTCAATGACACATCGATTTACATACACAACACACTAAAAACACAGCATACTTTGAAAAAAGCCAACAACATGTAAAAATTCAGTTCAAAGTGCTACTCTGCCAGCTGGTACGAACACAAGCCACTTTTGACTTATTTGAAGGTGGCAGAAAAAGGTAGTTTTACAGTGCAACATGTCACAGAGGAGTGCATTCAGGAGCAAATTTAGAATAAACTAGGACAAACGAGGAACTATCTAATTTGAGTGTACATAGTTTTTAAAGGTAAAAATAACAGCTGGTCCCCATTTTCATCTGGAATAAAAGGGAATGTGTCTTCAATCACCTACAATGAGATGCACTTCAGTAAGGCACTCATCCCCCCAACCGTTCTAATGGCCATCAGGACCATAGTCTACCCTCATGCTAAGCACAGGAATAGTGTTGAATAAATAAATATTAAATATTGCTTTGCACACAGTATGGATACTGTTGATTTTCTTCGCATTGGAAAAACTGACAAATCTGTCTTAGTTTAAATATCAGATATGTCAATCGGATGTGCTGTAAATGGCTTTGATGACTCCGTGGCCAGTAAGCCTCACAGTAATCGCGCGGATAGCGATGCACGCCAACTGGTCCCATTCTAAATGATTGTAGTCCTTAGGCCTCGCCACACATAGGCGCTGTTTCACAGGAAAGGACAGGGTCAGATAGCGAGATCGCCGGATCGGTCACCTTGGACGATAGAAGAAACACGTTGCGGTCGGTTAAGTAAAAAAGAAAATATATTTTTTTATTTCATTGAAAATAAAATCATTGGGAATGTAATTTTTGTAACAACTAATTATGATCATTCAGGTACCTGACGCTGCAGTTGATCTGGCTCAGGTAAGGCTTCTATGAGAGTGTCCGGTTGATAGATGGAGACAACTTGCTGGAGACAATGCTGAACCCCAGATACACCTAGAGCATATAAAAGAAGGAAAATTAGAAAGATAAATAAACTGGGTATGATCATAGGTTTGTTTTGTTAGTCAAAATAAAATAATAATAATCCACTTTTCTTTCATATAGCGATATAGGAATATTACCCTGTACCGGTAGTTTAGATTTACACTCTTTAAGTAATGGTAGGCACTTCAGTGTGTTTGTGTGGATTTTAGTCATGATACCTGAGAACGAGAGCGGCCTGCGAATGCCTGGTTTGATGATTTTCCACACCCGCATTGTGGAGGATGTTGAACTGCCACTCGAAGAGGTGGGGCTTTTACAGTGTGTGGGCGGAGTCTCCATTGATCCCGCACTTATAATGGGGATACGACTTTTCCGGGGTTGCAGGGCACACCTGTGCAGGTTACAACAGGTGCTGTCAGTAAACCTCTCACCACATATTGATTGAACATTGACTGGAAAAATGTTGTCCATGTTTTTCAACATTAAGACACAATAAGTGTTTTGTGCATCACACTCACTTGCTGAACTCAATGGAGGAAAGGATGTGATCAGGTCCAGTATTTTTAGCACTCTGGGGCCAGAGAGAGAGAGAGAGAGAGAGAGAGAGAGAGAGAGAGAGAGAGAGAGAGAGAGAGAGAGAGAGAGAGAGAGAGAGAGAGAGAGAGAGAGAGAGAGAGAGAGAGAGAGAGAGAGAGAGAGAGAGAGAGAGAGAGAGAGAGAGAGAGAGAGAGAGAGAGAGAGAGAGAGAGAGAGAGAGAGAGAGAGAGAGAGAGAGAGAGAGAGAGAGAGAAAACAATGAGTCAATGCCTTTATGTCCCTGCAAGCCAAACTCACCATACTCTATGCTTCAGATCCAGCCTGTTTTTTTTTGTGTAACCTAATTGGCCAGTTCCTTCAGCTACAGTATTTCAATTAAATTAGACTTGTAGAGAGGAAGCAAATTTAATAAATGAAGCTTGTCTGGAGACAACAATGACAAATGGACAAGGTTAAAAAGTGCTTCCAACCTCCTTGCATGACAACAAACCCATCCAATTCGAGGCTTACAAACCTTGGCGTGTCCCTCTGTAGGGGGATGTGTGGACACTAGGCTCCGCCCCCCTTTTCCTCCTCGCCCAATCCGAATGGGGAAGGCCTTCCTGGTCACGCCCCCAGCTCCACCAACCTGTAGGTCTGGGCAGCTGAGGCCTGTCAATCAAAGCGTGCCACAGAAAAGAGGTGGATGAGATGATTGGTGGTTGGTAGAGACATACTTAAAAATAGGCCAACAAATATTAAAATCAGTTTTATTTTCATTTTGTGTTATTTTGTCCATATTTATATGCAGAATAGATGAGTCTAAAATATAATAACTTCTGCACTGGTAAATCAGGGTGATATAATTGTTGTAATGTTTCGGACCAACTAATTTAATAATTAGGCTCAATGCAAGTGATTAAATGTTAAGGATAGATCAGTCGAGGTGATCAAAATAGAAATGAGAAAGGACAGATGCAGTACACAATCACACAAATCCACACATGCATGGATGGAGCGATCATGGACACACATCCATATAAATCACCCTCAGAGTCATAAAGCAGAGTTCACACAGAGGTGTTCCTTAATTTAAAGGCATAGATTTTATTACAGAAATCCGACGGATTAGAAGAGCGGCGCACTTAAAGGGGGGCGGATATCAGTAAGGGCTTCACACAGAACCAAACGTTCTCATCATCTAGGTTCGCACCATGTATAGCTTCATGAAGGGTCCAATTAATCAGGAATGCCTCAAAGGGAATGTGCATATGAACGTTTCTGCTTAATTTTCTCCCTTTTCTCAACCTCAACAGTGCAAAAAAACTAAAAAGAGACATTTAAGGAGCAATACCGCTGCTAAAACACATCACATCAACGTTCACAGTGCAAATCGCAGGTCAAAGAATTCATCCGCAAAAGTTCTTTATGTGTTCCTTGTGAATTAATCTATTTCCTCCGCTGTCAGATAACTTAGTCATATATCATCATACTTCAGGCAATTAGCCTTTTTTTTTGCTATGGAATAATGGCTGTAGATTAATACTTTGGAGAAATAGTCCTTATAGAAGCCAAGGCTTTTCTAGTATTTAATAGGCAATTTTCCTCACAGTCACTTATGTCGTCTATGCCCCTCTTAACTGGGTTAAACCGGTTATTATTAGAACTGAAGCATTGGAGCGAGACCAACGTTGTGGTTATATTGTAAGTTGTAACCAATATGTACTAAAGCAACTATCATAGCTATAAATATAGCATCATCATGTACAGAAAAGACCAACACAAGGCTACACGCTATCGCTACGACTCACAAACGACACCGGCACAGACAGTAGCTGGCTACAAGCGAGAGAAATTGCCAACACGACTTGTAAAGAAAGAAGTTAAAAGATTTAATTAGAATTTAATTCAGCAATAATGATGCTACTATAGCTGGTGATTTTGGGGGACAGCTCTCAGAGTATCACAACCATATTACCACCTAAAACAAAACCCTGTTTCAGTTCCCTTCTTTCCACATAATTGTTCCCCATTATAATCAGTGTGTTAGGTTACAGACAACACCCTATGAACTCACGCTCCACAGATCTGCACTGGAACTCGTAGACATTAAAAAGTTCCAGTAAAGTTACGTTTAACCTTGTCTCCAAAAACTTATATCTTTCGACAACAAAAGCCTCACCCACCTCTAAGCCTAGCACGACGCACTCGCATAGCCTCCACATTCAACTATACAATGACTTGCACAACAAAGCTAAAGACACAAAACGTTGGCTACATAAAACAGTATTACGGGACATAAGTTTACAGCTTCCTCTGCAGCTATTTGTAAACGATAAGGCTTTTGAAAAAGCTTTTCTTGAACAACATCATGGTTTAAGATGTGACAACAATGAGGATGAAAACATTATTTGGGCTGAATATAATTCCACCAAATGAACAACAAACATTAGATTAAGAGAATATATATACATCTTCGCTCAGGTTTTTTATTCACAGAACAAATACACAAAACCTGGTGCATGATCTGTATACAGCAGCTACAGAAAAGACAAACATGTTATCTAAGATGTAATGTTGGTAATGTTACAGAAATTCCACTTCACTGTTCCACCTGGCCCCGATACTATGGATTAATGTTAAAAAGGCAGAAATGTGCTCAGTTTGCTAAATAGCTGCTAGCACCAATTATTGTCTTTGAAAGGAGCTAAAAGCAATTAGCTTTGGGTCAGTGCGTAGTTGTTTTTACTCACTTGTTCAACCAGATCAGGGCTATTGGTTATTGCCAGACAAGTTACATATAATCCCTCACATTCTGATACTGCCCACGGTTAGGCACACGCACACACACACACACACACACACACACACACACACACACACACACACACACACACACA
>NC_044068.1:7065107-7108159 GCF_902167405.1 Gadus morhua
CATTTGCAGACCTTAGATAATTTAATAGGTCAAATTTTTATTGATTGAATGGAAGGGGCCTTTATAGAGAACTATATCTATACAAAACAACGTTTTATTACACATATAAAACACTGTTAAGTGTACTAACACACACGCAGAAACGCGCACACGCACACACATAAAAAGGGCCCAAGGCAAGTGAATTAGGGCGTACATGACAGCGGAAATGGGAAAAGCAAACTAACTGGAACCAATTCGAATGGATAACTTGAAGGGAGTTATGGGTTAAACGCATCAAGTATCGAGTACCCTCAAAAAACATAACAACCCTGAAACTTAATTTGGAATATAAGGCTTAAATAGGATTGCTCACTTTAAGTGTAATAACAGTCTTCACAAAGTTATCGTGTGCTTTGTATTTTAAGTATTCATGAGTGCGTTTGCCGAAATTGCAGTATAATGAACCCAACCCAATCAAATCAAATGATGTTGGAAACGTCTCTGCAGCCATACAGAACAAAAATAAACACCCGAAAAATACAGGACCACAACCAATGGGTGGCGCTCACAAAATGAAACAATCACATAAACCGAATAAAAAGCGCATGTAAACTCATGCGATAATAATACATTGATTCCCATAATCACATTTAAGTACATGCCTCCTAATCCCAATAAATATCTGCTTGCTAGCCAATGGGGTTGTACCGTTTTTTTTCTCACCTGTTCATATATTTCTGGAGTGTATTTAGGCGGGAAGGAAGGGGTGGGAGGGGGCGTGGCCCGTCCGTTGTCATGGCAAGCGGGTGGGATGGAGTTCATGGCTCTTCCTGTGTTGTAGTTGCACTCCAGCGTGTAACTGAGACGGCGAGGGAAGACATCGTGCGTCGTTGTCACACACAGCCTGACAGCCAAGCCTGACTGATTTAAACATGAGCGTGACGGTAAATGTGTCATAGAAGGACTTCGACATTCTAGCTGAACGACTGTTTTTGTGTGCGATGCTGCAACTTTAACGTTGTATATTGGTGTGTAACCGTGCTTAACTCGCTCATGCTTAAATCGTTCAGGTATCCAAATAGAGATCAAAAAGGTGAGTAGACTATCATGAATAGTGGACCGAACAAACTCTGCCAAAAAGGAATGGTGCTAAAGTGTTCAGAAACGTTTTCCTATCTTGTTAACATTCACTAAGGATAGCATTGCTTAGCTCCACCTAGCGTCCCACCTGTGCAGCAGCCCCATGGCCTTGTAGATGGCCACTCTCCCGCTGCCCTCCTTGGACTGGCCGTCTCGCTTGTCCCTGGCATACATGTTCTTCTCAGAGAAGTTGCAGCCCTGGAAGTCAAAGTTTGCCGAGTTCAATGCGATGAGCCGCGGGTACAGCATGTTCTCCACCTGTGGGAGGGAGGGGAGAGAGAGAGAGACAGAAAGGAAGAAAAAAGGCAAAAAGGGAGCCTATTAGAGTTGTTTATTTTGTAGCTACTGCATCTCTACATGTCTTTGTGTGTTTTCAAGGGCAGGACCTGAGTGCTCTGGGCTCAAATAATCAAAGGGTAGAATACATTATTATCCTGTCTCTTTTGCAGACTGAAAACCCTGTGCCGTGTTTCTCTATCATATGTCATTATAAAAACCATACAGAAGGGACCCATGCATAAACCTCTAGAAACATAATTGCTGATGGATATAAAAGCCCAATCCCATTTCTACCCCTTACCCCTTCCCCTTACCCCTCCCCCTTGTTTTGAAGGGGGAAGGGGAAGGGGGGAGGGGTAAGGGGAAGGGGTAAGGGGTAGAAATGGGATTGGGCCAAAATGTTCCGTGTCCCAAAACAACTCAATCCCACCTGCTGGGCTTCGTTCGGAAGGCTGTTCCCGTACATGAAGCAGCCGCGCTTAGAGGCGTGGCCGTGCAAGTCAACATAATAGGCCACGCCTCCTTCTTGTGTGGAGATCGGCTCGTCGCCCTGCCGGACGGCCTCCTCGATGGCGCACGCCGTCTCTGACGTCGCCGAAACCGCGGGCGACGGACTCAGCCCATTGGTCTCAACGCCCTTTCCCATCTCGGCGGCGGGCCACGCGTTCTCCTCCGTAACCATGGAGATCTCCGGCGTGAGGGGCGCGGCCCCGTCCTTCTCGGCGTTGCGCTGATTCAGGCTGACCTCCATGGGGGTGAGGGGGAGTGGCGGCTGCGGCTGATTGGTCGACGCCTTGTCGCCCAGCGGGGCCAACGGGGGGCTTTGGGGGGCGGAGTCTGCCTCCGCCGCTGCCGCCGCCGCCGCCGCCGCCGCGGTTGCCGGGGGGTGGAGCGTCGTGTTGGGGTGTGGGTGGGGGTGTTGTTGGTGGTGGTAGAGGAGCAGGGTCTTGGCAGCGTAGATGGAAGGGTGGAGCTCGGGGCTGGGGTTGAGGTACTGTCTGTTCAGGTTGACGCCTCTGGAGTCGGTTCTGTGGGTCAGAGAGGGAGGGAGGGAGGGGGGGAGGGGGGGGAGAGAGAGAGCGAGAAAGAGAGAGAAATATTTAAACAGTGTTATTACAAAGAATCCTTTTGACCCTGAGGCAGTGACACATAAATAATTGACAACCCAAAGTAAAGCGACACTACTGTAAAAAACTGCTATTACAAGCTCAAACCAATACTTGAATGAGACACCAGTTAAACCTTTTATGTGAAATGTAGGCTATGTGGATATTAACCGTTTCAACTATATTGACTTTATTGTCGTTTATGAATTCACATCATCACCTTTGAAAGAGTCCTTGACTAGACACGTGCTTTGGACTCCACTGTTCACAGAGCCCATACCAAAACAAAGGGTCATGTGACCAGGAGGCCATTGCAGCTACCTGTAATGGCCGCGCACCACACCGTCGGGGTTCAGCATGGGGATGAGCTTGAAGACGAACATGCTGCGCAGGGCCTGGGCGCGCGGGTCGTCCCGCCGCAGGATGAAGGCCAGGAAGCCGTTGAACACGAACGCCGCCGGCGTCTCCCCCGGGTGCACGCGGCTGCTGAGGAAGAACACCTACGGGCCAATCGGAATCAGCGGGTCGGCCGATGTGACTTCTGCTGTGAACTATTTTGCGAAACGCATCTGTCTTTGCTTGTGTGTGACCTCGCAAGGGACTACAGATGAGATTGAGCTTTCTATCTGATTCTGGGACAGCTTCTAACCGTACATTGTCCCGGTTCAATAAATATTATTATGAAAGGATTTGTCATCAGACAGTATAGATATGGGGCCATGGTAGCCTAGTGGTTCACGTGGAGAGCCTGTTTACACCTGGGGGTAGTTCAAGAGAGATCCCCGCTTGATGTGAACACGCACCAAACGGTTTCAGAGTTATACAACATCTACATTTTTCACGGTCTCTGCGTAGGCCAAGGACGGAGCGACCGTGGTGTACCAGTTTACGAGCGGTTCACAGATAATGCCACAAATCCTGTTTGATGACACAAATGATGAGAGAGAGAGAGCAAGAGAGCGAGAGGGAGAGACAGAGACAGAGACAGAGACAGACAGACAGACAGACAGACAGACAGACAGACAGACAGACAGACAGACAGACAGACAGACAGACAGACAGACAGACAGACAGACAGACAGACAGACAGACAGACAGACAGAGAGAGAGAGAGAGAGAGAGAGAGAGAGAGAGAGTATTGTCATTGGTATAAACGTGTACCCGTTTGCCGGGGAAACGGTGGGGCCGCGGGGTGTCCGTGTCGGGGAACAACTTGGGCAGCCGGGCCTCCCGCTCATCCTCCATGCCGCCGCAGTTGGTGACGGTGAGGAGGTCCACCCTGTTGCCGTCCAGTGAGTGACACAGAAGCTCCCGGTGGTAGTACACACTCTCTGGGGGACTAGGGTGGGGGGAGACGAAGATGAATGGCAAAAACATACTTGCTCCGTTTGAATTATGCAAGTAATGGGAAAAAAAATTGAATTGATCGAATAAAGTAAGAAATATGAAACCAACAATACAGGCGATATAAAATGTTCAAATATTAGGAGAAAAAAGTGCATATAAAAATGGATGCATGAATATGATGTACATGAACTATTAAGTGACTCATGAAAATGCTGAGTTATTGCACATTTGGTGAAAATGTTATCCCCAAAGTGCAACAAATACAGGAATTTTTATACACTCCTCCGGAACCTCCAGTTTATCCTTGATGGTGAAACACGACTCTATTTCCGTCCTCACTGTGACAGGCACAGTAACAACCCAGATACCACCCACTATTTCGCTCTCTCCGTTTCAGCTGTGGGAAAACGTTGCGTGTGGGGCATTTTTGCGGACCTGTGCGACCTGCCTTACCTGCCGGGGTGGAGGACAGCATTGTTGGGGTAGCTCTGGTCCAGCTGCTGCAACATGTCCTGGCTCTCGCTGTAGGAGAAGGGGAAGCAGAAGGAGAAGAAGGTGGAGGCGCCCCTCGTCTCTGACAGCCGGTGGGTGAAAGAAAGGGTGAACTGGCTCTCCACCATCTGGAGGACACGTGGAAGGGGGACAAGGGGAAAGAGCAGTTGGTTTTGGTCATGCACACATCGATTTCCATTACATGATACTACACTTTCCCCTTACTATACTAAACGCTATGTCTGTGCCGTGTCTAACACTGTTCTCCAACTGCACAATCAATTTTATTTATTTTATGTAATTGCCTAAACTAATTTGTAATTGCCACTTTTATACATTTTTGTATGATCTTTGTATTTTAACAGCATTTTAGTTTCCATTATATTTGTAACTTTCCCATACACACATCATAACACACTCACACACACGCCCACACCCACCTCGAAGGTGGGCCTGTCGCGGACCCTCTCCCAGCGAGTCTTGCCGGGAACGGTGCGTACCAGCGGGGCCATGCCCTGGCTGTACAACTTGTTCTGCTTATTCATGTTCATCACGGTCACCTTCAGCAGCTTGCCTGGAGACGCCCCACGCACGCTGAAGTAGAACCACGACCTGGCAGAACACACACACAGCCACAACAACAACAACAAAAATAAAAACATAAGTGAGAGGATGGAAGAAGCGACCAGGGCTGTGTTTACGGTTTCATCACTGTTTATAACGCAATAACAACATTTGGAATTACATACGTATGTGGCAGAGAAAAGAGGGTGCACATTGTGTTTCATAAACAAAACAACATGTCATAGAAGCAGTAAAATAGGCCATTACCAAATACCAAAAAAGCTGAAATATATATCAAACAGAGACTTAAAGTAAAGGACACTTGGGATAAAGCCAGCGACATAGACAGTTGAGTATCGCCATAGACACTGACCTATTTCCATTCTCATGCTCTGTCCCGGCACAGTCTGGCTGCGTCCACACGTTGAACTCATAGTCCGGTACTGTGGGGGTCGGCCCTGAGAAAGCCCCCCCGGTCGAGGCTGCGGCAGCCGGGGGGGAGCAACTGCCCTTCTCCACCTTTTCCACGCGGGCCAGGTTCCCTGAGTCAAAGCTGGAGCTGAACACCACGTTACCGAAGCGGGCCTCCATTATTCTGTGCTGCGGTCGCCTCTGCTCCCTCCACCTATGGCTCTTGGGTCAGAACAAGCCAGCTCCCTGGATGCAGATGGACTGTTTTTGATAAGACACATAAAGATGCAACTATGAATAAACATATGCAGCCACATATATATAAAAATTACTGATACAGGACGTCGAATAAGGGAGCACAAAGGTTTAAATGCAGGATGTACACTGAATAAAGATTGATGATCTCTTTGATAATGGGTTGATATGGGAGATGGTTGATTAGCATCATTTAATTTTGACAAACCAGACCCTTTTTTTTCGTAACTCTTATAATACATAAGGAATAGTTAATGGGGACATTCGCTTATCGGTCGATGGTCAGTTTCAGCCTCAGTGATCTGAGTTACATGATTGTAAAGACAATATCTAGTAACATTAACCACAATTGATCTATATCGAGGCAAAATTTAGAGAATGTCAACATCATATTCATGCAAAGAGAGATTAAAAACGACGCAAAAGCACCGAGTAAATGAAGAAGGATGGTAATAGGCTATAGCCATACAGTAATTGTCAATTATTTGTCAATGGTCAACCTTTTTGAGCTAGTAAGCTACAACGCTAGCGGGTTATACACAATAAACCTCAATTAAATTGTACAACACAGCTATTGTCGTTATAAGGTGTTGCGATAAAAAATATTTTTGCTGTACAGAGCTCATATAACGAATGTCTTACTGCTACACTTGGCCGATATCCATGGTTTGTTTTCACGTCCTTTCTACTGTCAAGTAAAACCTGCCCCCTTCTTCCACCCAAACAAACCCACTGAGCGACGCGGTGACGTCAGGCCGCCAACCGACGCCCCCACGTGGCGTAAGGTCTCGCTGCAGCCTGTAGGACATGGACATCCAACGTCCAAGTGCTGTCACGTGACGACAAGATGGCGGACGCGGTGAGACTCCTTAGCTGTGTCCCTATTCCTCTACGAATAGTCAAATCTCCTATCCTTTACTTAACCTTTGTGGAAAACGTCATCGGGTCAAGGAGAGATGAAAATGTGCTTCCTTTCTAACATAGATAAAAGACAGCGCTGTTTAAAATGAATTCGACTCCACTTTTCCTAACCGACGTCATTGCGCGACGGGGAGTATTGCTGACCTCTAGCGTTTCTATGGTGGAACTACAGTTTTCCGAAGTTGGTCTACAACAGGGGTTCTCAAAGTTTTGACAGCTGAGGGCCAATTTAGGAACCCAAAATTTGACTGAGGTGGTGAAAAAAAACATTGCACCGTGGACCTCTGGGAGTGAGGTCAAGTGAGGTCTAAATCACAAAACTGAGGTTCATCCTTTCAAAGTAATGTACAGTGGGATTAAAACTAACAAATAACAGGATTGAATTGAAAGCTAGAGAGAGTCGACTTTTCCATTTATATTTATTTATTTTTGTTTAAATGAATACTCATATAATAAAAAAAAAAACGTTCTGGCAATGATGGAAAAGTATAACAAAATGGGAAACGACTTCACTTGACAAATGAAGAAAGGGGGAACAGAAATTGTTTGCTTTGCAAAAAATGTTTTTATTTTCTTGCGGTGTATATTGTGTGCTTAATAACCATCAATATATGATTTCATTTCGTTTCAAATAATATTTTTCTTGGAATTGGTATCCATTATTATCAATTTTATTTTCTGCTCTTCTCTTCAAACAAACCAATAAAAAATAAAGAAATAAAGAGAAGACAAATATTATGTCTCCTCCATTTCGGACACTTTGTACTTCCTCGGGATACCGAAGATAGGTGGTAGAGTTCCTCTTGCCATCTCTCTGCCCTCCTCCGTGAAATGAGCAAACCGTCTGCAATGACTGCACAAACACACACACACACACACACACACACACACACACACACACACACACACACACACACACACACACACACACACACACACACACACACACACACACACACAAATAGTTTTTGTAGGTCATTGTTACGGTTGTGTTAATATTGGAATTCACAGCCCATCTGCTTCAGAAGAACTATACCCTTCAGTATGGAGATTCTCCAACACAGTGGAGCACCACCACTTCCTGTGTTATGTCATGCTGTGGAAGATAACAGTATATCAGTCAGAATTAACTTCCAAAGACTGCAATGAGAGTAGACTGTTTGTACTCGACTACATCATCATTTTGCATTAACTTTAGCCATTTTATTTTCGTATATTTTCCTTTATATATATTTGTATGTATCTAGTATACTATTTGAAATTTTAAATAAGTTGCATGTAATTATAACTATTATTTAAAGTGTCTGCTATCGTGGATAAATACGTTAGCTTAAGGCAGTGGCGTCCCTAATTAAATAATATTCGGGGATAAAGCCTCGGATGTTATTTAATTAGTGTTAACGTGTGTGGTGGTAGGCAATGACTCCAGTTTCTCTGGTCTCTTTGATGAAAGCTTCCTTCTCACTCTCACACACACAAACACACACACACACACACACACACACACACACACACACACACACACACACACACACACACACACACACACACACACACACACACACACTCACTCGCGCACAAAGTAAGGTGAATTGAATGAAGACTTTTTTCGTTTTGAAGTTTGAATCTAAATCAGTCAAATCAGACTCATCCCTTTAATTAAAATAAGGGAGGTCATTTAAGATCAAACACAGAGCTGAAATAGCCTCTCACTGTTACCAAGAAGACCACAGGGTGCCGAACCTGCATTGAGTTTTACTACTAGTTCACCTGTCGCAGCTCGCCTGCGACAGGTAATTAGTTAATTGGTTGCATCCGGTGTGTTTCATTTAAAAGGGAACCGGACAGTACATTTGTTTGTGGACTGTTTTGTTGACGCCTGTTGTGACTTAGTTAACATCTCTTCCAGTTTCACAGGTTAAAGACTTTTTGAAGTAAAGAGGAGCATCTCATCGGAACCTGATGTGAGTAGAATTGTGTGTGGCAAAGCAAAACTGACGTGACTTGTGTGTTGAATATAAATCACTGATAATGTGTGAAGGAAATCTGGGATTGTGGTGGTTTAACTCATTTGAAAATTTGGCTCATTTGAAATTTGGACCATGAGTAAACTGTTCCTTCCTTCAAAGGTCTATCATGGATATTTAACTGCAGTTCTGTGAGTATCCCAACTTAACCATGAAGCAGATCTGCAAACTGTAAGTCATTAATTTCTCATTACTCTTGGGCACATTGATGTATTTTGGCCTCCTGGTGAGTTAACCTGTTACCTGACGGTTGATCTGAGTATTAAGGATGTTTTATATTGGTTCATGGGTTACTTAGGTGTTTGGTTTATATTGGTATTAATGATTTGATAAAATGGTTACAGGCTCCAAGTTATTGTTGTAAGCTGGAGTAATTGGTTGGGTTCTGATATCTTCAGTCTTCTTTCATTCTACTCTCCTGAGCTCTGCAGCTTCATCACATGAGTGTTGCTTTACTGACACGGAGGGTGTGGTCTGAGTGAGCAGAGGTGCATACTGGGATACAGAGCTGTCTCGAGTCTACAGGTCTGTAGCCACGCCCCCTCAGGGGAAACCGAGTGTTTGAGAAACTGTCGTGACGTCAGTTACATGGACTGGAATGTTCTTAAAGATGGAGACAGGGATTCAGAAGGAGAAACATCAGGGGGAGATGAAGGAGCTCCTCATCACAACGACTAAAACACAACTTCAGTCTGACACAGAGAACCATGGAACACATTCAACAGTCCCCTCCAGGCATCGTGACTCCTCAGGAACAGTTTCATTTCCAAGAAGGTCTTATTTGGGGCCATCCCCATATGGATCCTGCTCCTCAAGAGCCACCCCCCCTCCACTGGGTGGTCTTCTGAACAGATGACCTCCTTCCTGTCAGGCTGACTGAAGCTGCACCGTTTGCTTATGTGATGGCCCCTCATTCAGGAAACAAAACAACTATAAATACATGACTTCAGAGATGTTGAATCAACTTGGGACACTTTTTGGAGACGCCAAGCATAATCCATCACCAATGTGGGACGCCACTGAAGAATGTTGTACATAATTTACGTCTCTGGAGACATTGGTTGTTCTGTTATGGGTGCCCTGGCAGGAGAGCTGGGGGGGATGATGGAATGTTATTTGGCATGAGGTTTTTACCCTGCATGATTGTTTGGCCTTTTATGGCTCTGTGGTGTGTGTGTGTGTGTTTGGGTTTGACATGAGATGGAAGTTTTTTGACCATCGCTAGGGTTCTACTGTGTATGTGTGTCTCCCACTCACACCTGGCATGGGGTTCTGCGTGCCTGTCCTGGGTTCTATGTGTGTGTGTCCGGCTTGCTTTGACAGTGATATTGTTCATACGGGGGTCTGTGCGATTGGCTTGGGATATTGGAATGGTCAACTAAATCATACCTGACGGACGGCCCACGCTTACTTAAGGGCCTCCAGTAGACATGAAGAGCCCTGAGCGACGCTCCGGAGCGAGATCCAACACACTGGGCAGGAAGGAGAGTATCCAACTCAAGTGTAAAAGGATGCAAGCAGCGTGTTCAGATCAGTGACTTCAAACTAGGACTACAACAATCAGGATCAATGGAGGATGGACACCAAAAGGAATTCCACAAGGAGAGTCTGATGTTGGAAAGGGACCTAAATGGATATTCAAGATGACCTTCAGACCTGTAATGAGACGGCTCTTCCTATCTGGCTGGATTGATGGAGAGCCCTGTGGATCTTGTCTTGCTCTCAGTTGCACATCTTCTCAGGCTGAACTGTATTTGTTTCGGACAGGACTAACTGAACGATTGGTTCCCTTAAATCAGAACCAATCCGGGAACTCCAGCTAGTGCGCTCTTCGATCTGAAGTTGTGCTCTTCAGCTGAGGAGGTGAGGAAACCTTCACTGGGGCTTCAAGATGTAAAGAGGAGAATGTTCAAAGTGTTCCATGGTACTCTGATGAAGACCGTTGTTGTGTTTCACTAGCTGAGAGGAAGAACCCACACATCTTCCTCTTGGCCTTTCTCCTCTGAGAATCCTGGCACCATCTTGAAGGACATTCCAGCTCATGTAACTGATGTCACGACAGATTCTCAAACACTTGGTCTCTCCTGAGGGGCGTGTCTATGGAACTGAAGACTTAAGACAGCACTGTATCCCAGCATGCATCTCTGCTCACTCAGACCACACCCCCATGAGTAGGATGCAACACTCTAGTGATGGAGATGTAGAGTTTTATAAGTAACGAGGGAGCAGACTAAGTTGATTAGACTGTAAATCTTTAAACCATGAAGATGGTTGGATAGTTCAGGAATTGGGCTTGTTTTTATTATGGGCAGTCCTTTCACTCAGATGCCCACTTCTCACTGGAGCTGAACATGTGTTGGCTGGCTGGCATGATTTGCTGTTGGTGATGAGGCGGTCAGGGTGACGTTGCAGGGCTATGGTCGGCTCTCTGTGAGCTCAACGTTTAGATTTGCTCTGTATGGTTTGTACCCTGAATAATCTAGATAATTGTAAAATGTAGACACAGTTTTGTATTGAATGATTTTAGGTTTAAAGTTGTTGTGGGACGTACATGGTAGTTTGGTTCTTCGTATGGTTTTGAGTGATATAACTTGTACACACTGGGTGCATAATAATGTAAAGGTACATTTAATAGTATTAATGACCAACAGCAACAAACAGATCTCCTCAAGGTAAGTCTGTTGGCTGTGTTTTAATGAAGACCATCGCTGGACTTCAGGATCTTCCTCCGTTCAGCTCAAGGTGAGGCGCTGGTTCTGTTTTTCTTTGGTTGGTTCCGGCCGGAATGTTCGTATTCCAGTCGGACGGTTTGTGCTTCCCGCCGGGAAGGTTCTGAGTGCGGTCACTTGATTTAGTCCCAATGGTTAGCATAGAACGTTGTAGTCTTGACAACCATAAGAAACCACCTGGCAGTTAGTTGGGCGGGAGTCCCCTGAGGGAATCTGGCGGAACGTTCTGGATTGTATTTGCGTAACCTCGAGCCGTTGCCAACGGAAATTTTTTTTCAGTCGGTTTCCATTGGGGATTTGTTGCCCCTATCTTAAACAACTTTAAGTTTGATATTAATTACATACTGACACGTACGTCGTACAATATGTTGATAATTTCCGATGGTTGCGTCGTACTTTTAACCACGATGACGTTGCGGGACTCTCACTGCGTACAAAACAGCGTTCTACTTGCGGGCCCATTTCTGACCATCGGCGAAGGCTGAAAATCATTTCAAGGTGGAAGATAATTTGACATTTCTTCAACGGAACCCAGCACCTGAATATGGCTGAGTATATTTGATTTAATATCGATACTGCTTAGTGTTCTTTGTTACTTCAGCTTTTGTACGTTCTAAATATCTGCTGTCATTGATTGCCACAGAAGTTAAACCCTACCCATTGGAATGACGTTAAACAACGACTTTGGTGCAGAGTTACCAACTGGATAATATAAAAGCTAAAATAATGGCCGTCATTCCCACATGTTACAGTAGAAGATACTCTAGAACTGTACAAGGTTAAAAAGGTAACATGTAGTTGGTCCCAAGGTGTCTGCCTCCTCACCCAGAGCAAGACCTCCACCTCCTCACCCAGAGCCAGACCTCCACCTCCTCACCCAGAGCCAGACCTCCACCTCCTCACCCAGAGCCAGACCTCCACCTCCTGTCAGAAGTCCTCCAGAACAGGTCAGTGCTCTGCATGAGTAGTCTTCTCGGGGCAGTTTCAATGCATGGCCTGAACCACTTCTTTAAACTTGTGTACTGCTCTGTCTGCATTCACAAAAACGGGATGCTCATGTCTGGTCTCAAGTCTTTTCTGGCCTTGAGTTATAAAATAATAGTTCAATTAATTGTGTAACTTGGTTTCGGATGAGTCAATTAAGTTTATTGTTGGGCAAATGCTGATATAAACCTGCTGCTGTAGCTGAAAGGCGAGGCTGGGGACCGGAGGCTTGTGGTGCCAGGGTGGACCGGAGACTGAGGCTGGAGACCAGGGGCCTGCAGCACCGGACCAGAGGGTAACCATCACCAAGCTCATCTGAAACACTAAAATCCACGGTAGTTTAGGTCTGGTTTTGATCATCTTATGACTTTAAATCTGTTCCAAGCTGTGAGTTAATTCATACGGGGGTTATGCAAGAGTCATATGAGCCATTAATGTTACTAGTGCTGCTACGACCGTAGTGGATGAATTGCTGAACGCGACAATCTGCAGACGTTGTCTAATTTAAGTGTTTAAATTTGTCTTCCATTTTACAAGTGAACCTCAGATGCAGGAGGTGGGGTGTGTTGCGTCCCCAGGTGATTTACTACTGAGACCAACTGTGTTTGAAACCAGACCAGGAATCCATGGCTGAAGGCGCTGATGGAGGAGTCGTGATGAAGGAGCTGATGGAGGAGCCATGCTGAAGGCCCTGGGCTGGTGGAGGAGCTGGTGGAGGGCCTGCCTGGTGAATGACGTCCGTCGTGGGGTAGATGGAGCTTGACTCTGAAGTGATCGTCACACACTCTGCCACTTCTCGTAGAATACTGCTACCACAAACTACCGGCGTTTGTACCATATATATATATATATATATATATATATATACCAGACGACTACATCTGTTTTACCACTTGTTGAAGCAAGACTTCCGCTGTTTGTTCCAGACCAGGACTCTGTCTGAGGAGAGCTGCTGGAGGAGCTGAGACGCGGGAGGACGACTAGGAATCGACCAACAAGGATTGTACGTTTGTATTTACTTACATGGTTGACTTAAAGGGCAAAATACAGCTGTTACTTTGAAATGCGTTAACCAACTACTGCTGTGTTTTCTTACTAGAACGTGTTTCTGGAGCGGAGGCAAGCTGGTAGGGGAGCCGTGAATCTGGAAGATGACCATCACTCTACCAACAAGGATTGTAAGTTTCTATTAACCAAACAAACTGGAATTAAAGGGCTTAAAAATAAGACAAACTAGATGTTTGTTACCAGACTTTAGGGCCAGACTCGTGCTGTTTGTTCCAGACCAGGACTCTGGCTGAGGAGCGCTGAAGGAGGAGCCAAGACTCGGGAGGACGGAACACTCCACCAACCAGGATCCTCGTAAGTTTGCCTAAAATAAACAGAGCGGACTTGTTGTAACGCAGGATTAGTTTGTCCAGTACAAGTTAAGGCATACTATTGTGGTTGTTTACCAGACAAACTACAGCTGCTACTTTGTTACGCGCCATTAGAGCCCAACTACTCCTGTGTTTGACCTTGCATTAGAGACAAACTACTATTGTGTTTGTTACCTGATGCTAGAGCAAACTACTCCTGTGTTTGTTACCTGATATTAGAGCCCAACTACTCCTGTGCTTGTTACCTGATATTAGAGCCCAACTACTCCTGTGTTTGTTACCTTACATTAGAGACAAACTACTACTGTGTTTGTTACCCTACATTAAGAGACAAATTACGTTTAACCAGACCAGGAATCTGGAGGACTGATGGAGAAGCCGTACATCTGGAAGGCAAATCCTGAGGACCACCAGGACTCTACCATCAAGGATTCCTCATAAATGTGCATTATCTGGACATAGTGGACTAGGTAGGGGGTTCAACCCTCAAACCAATGGCGCCGGGTTCAAGTCCTCAGAATACAGTGATGCGTCCTTGAGCAAGGCACCCTAATGACTTATCTTTGGTTCCGATAATGTTGCATCTTTTGAATATTGAACCTAATCATTGTCCTTGTTTGGTCCGGGCAGACCCACCTGAGCTGAACCTCACCTGATCCTGTTTGGTCGGGGGTAGACACCTGCGCTAAACCCGCCCGGATCCTGACATCCTGCTAGTCCCGTCTCCTCAGTTCATCTGAGCCTCGTCCTCCAGAAGACCTGCTGAGCTCAGCAGTCTGAGGCTGATGGATCAATGACCTCCAGTGGGAGTGATCTTCTTGACCCCACATCTAACTGTGTGCTTCCACACGCCTTTCCCTCACGTCTGTCACTAACCTCACTACTTCACTACTCTCTACTGCTTCCTCTTTTCTTCCTTCTCTGTGGTTCAAACCTTTACACTAAAGGCGCGTCTTCCTGCCCTCAGAGGGTTTAGCGTTAGGGTTGAGAGTCAGGGTTTAGAGTCAGGGACAGAGCTGGACAGGGAGGACTGCTTTTACACAAACCTCTTCACTTGCTTTCGGAATGGTGGTGACATTTTGAAACGATTATTTTGGGAAAATGTTTTCCTCTGCTTTCCTTTACAAAATTGTATCAAACTTCTGTCAAGTGTTTTTGTTTATATATTAAAATCCCACATTGACTTCTACATGTTTGTTGCGGTTCATTTAATTGTCCTTTAACTTGGTTAATGTCAAGCCAAACTCCTGCAATACATTTAATTGTTATTCTGCAATGTTCACATAATCCATTTTGCAAAAATATGAAACCTCCATATTACTACTAAATTCAAGCCTGTTCATGTATTTAACAATGTACATACTGCCCCGCAGGCCATTCTCTGCTACTACAACACGTTCAATCCACCAACCCGTCTCACATCAATGTACTATAGCTACGTTGGTTCAAACGGAAAATGTAGTTTGGTGTGAGACGGTTGTCCAGCAGAGGGAGCTGTCATACACCTTAATTATACAGAAATGTCTATTTACATTTTAAAGGCACCCAGTGCAACTTTCGAGGCTTAAAAATAAAAATTCAATTTCTAGACTTTTTTACACGTAAGTTTCAATAACTCCATACCATTACATACCGACATTCAAGCAGCAAAGATGAGACGTCGTTGTGTGTGATGAGAACTGATAGAAAATCGATAACAACAATGCCGCCATTTTCTTTATTTTTTGTAACCTACAATAAATAAAGCAGGCTTCCAGTCAATGGAAAAATGGCTTCTCCCCACCGGCGATTGTTGTTTACGATTTTCTATCGGTTCTCACCACACAGCGACGTCTCATCTTTGCTCCTTGAATGTCGATATGTAATGGTATGGAGTTATTGAAACTTACTACGTGTAAAAGACTAGAAATTGAATGTTTATTTTTCATTGAATGTTTACATAAAGTTGCACTGGGTGCCTTTAAAATGTTCATGGGCTGGTCTAGTTTGTCTGCAAATAACTCTGCCTCCAGAAACAGGATTGGTCGAAACATATGAAGTGAAGGAAATAAAAGCCCAGATCTGAGGTCAGCTGCGGTCAGATTTTGGATCATGAATGTATTGAGCTCGGAGGACGGCAGGACGCGTGTTTACCTGGTCGATTAGGCCCTGAACACAGACCCTGAACCCAGACATCCTAATCACAGACCCTTTGTTTAATTAGACCCGATTATAATTTTTGGGTTAAAAAAATAAATAAAAGTAAAAATATTTATAATTATTTATAAGTACTAGCCTAGTCTAGATAGTCCTTCTGGCAAGAGAATAAACAAAAACATAACCTTTTTACCACCTCAAGTGAATTAACCTATCCTATCCCCAGTCAGATGTGTGTAAAGTCTGTCTCACTTGTATTCATTTTACTCTGAAATAACTTGAATGGAACTTTAGACATTTTGGGATAAGCAGCACAGCAGTCAGGTAGCTATTTTAAGCTATAATAAACTGCGCATTTTTTTTATTTAGGTGAAGCATTATGAAAAAAATGTCATGCAAAATAAAGCATAGAAATCATTTTGGAATTTTCCTTTTCCGTCTGGGCTAAGCCCCGGATGTTTATGAAACCTAGAAACACCCCTGGCTTAAGGAGTGGACCCATCAAAAACTAATTTCACAAATGCATGTTTTTGCAATCACAATTAGGTTGTTTCAGTCATTAGCCTGTGACGTCAGTGGGGGTGGCAAGTGGAATCACGTGACAGTACTTGGACGTTGGATGTCCATGTCCTACAAGCCGCAGCGAGACATTATAGCCCACGTGGGCGGTGGGGGTCACGTGACGCGACTACGTGAGGCAGCGAGAGACGCGGCTGCCCGCGCGCCATGTTTAGCGGAAAACAAAAGGTCCAAATTCCCATGCTGAATGTAATAAAGAGAACCACTTGTTCGGCCCATGAGAAATAACGACACGAGAATGACAATAAATAGTTGGAACGGTTGATTTTTTTTTTTACCGCCATGCCTTTGTAAGTGCCTTTTTTTTCCCTTCTTTGAATAGTTTCTATGATTGAACGTATAGCAGACATGGTACAGGGCCTTGTGTGTGTCCATACACACCGAGCCTGAGCTAGTGAGCGATAGCATGTTTTGAGGGTCGTTGAACCCGCATTTAAGTTGAGTCTGGGGGGAAATCAGTGCCGCATAACTGGGTCTCAACGCGCCCCGCAATGTGTTAATGTTATCCAAGCAGTAAAAAGACACCGATACTTTCAATGGTGGAGTTGCTATTGACATTTTTGGCTAATGTAGACCTTTTCGCAGAATGCAGTTTTTTTATCTTAACGTTAATGTTTTATACGGTTGAATACGGTGCAATAAGGTTTCGGAACTCTTCTGGATGTAATACGAAGTGCCTTGGCTGTTGCGGTCCGGGCTGCGTTGTCTATAAGCATCACTTTGTTTGTCATCACACGTAATGCATCAACACAGACGCCGGGGGTCATGAATTACTCATACTACTACACCCCGCCCCGTTTTAAACACCATGCGTTCACTGCACTCTAATAAATATGTTCCCCCGGAACCTTCCTTTTTTTTTAGAGACTATCTATCTAACACGTCTTTCTCTGTCTCTTGTCTCGCTCTCAGTCCTATCAGCAACCAGGCTCCAGCCTTCCAGCAGACCCCCAAGCATTATGGGATCACGTCTCCCATTAGCTTGGCCCTGCCCAAGGAGGCTGACCTGGCCCTCACCCAAAAGCTGACTGAGACCTTAAAACCATACGGGGTGTTTGAGGAAGAGTTGGAACTTCAGCGCAGGTATTTGCACCGGCTACCTGCTGGAAATGTAAATTTCCCTTAATAATAGGTATTTTACAATAAGGCTATTTTTTAAATGCATGGAATTTAAAAGTAGGTGTAGGCCTTTTTTGTAGGGGGGGGCAGGGAGGGTTGTGTTAAAGCAAATTCTTTGATTTCATAAAATAAAATTGTTAATACTCGAGGGTATGTTGTTTGTACATTGACATGTTCATTTAACCTTTTTTTTTGTCCAACAGAATACTGGTGTTGGGGAAATTGAATACACTGGTGAAGGAGTGGATCAAAGAGATAAGTGATATAAAGGTACGATGCTTTTGTGTGTCTACATGATGTGTGTGTGTCTACGTTGATGTGTGTTTGGGTATGCATTCTAAGCAAGTAATGCAATGTTTTATTTCTTTTTGTTTGTAGAACCTCCCCGCATCATTAATAGATACAGTTGGAGGCAAGATCTTCACATTCGGATCCTATCGCTTGGGCGTGCACACCAAAGGTACCCGCATTTAATCCTCACTCAAAAACGTTTTTGGTCAAACCCGACGCCGCCGGTTTATATATTAAGTAAAAGTATTTTAGGAATGATGTCGGCCACTTCCTTACACCCATGTGGATCTCCCTCCTTCTGACAGGGGCCGACATAGATGCTCTCTGCGTGGCCCCCCGGCATGTGGAGAGAACAGACTTCTTCTCCTCTTTTTATGAGAAGCTCAAGGAGCAGGAGGAGGTCAAAGACCTGCGGGTTAGTTACATAAACTATCTTTTAACTGCAATGAGAACCGAAGGTTTCGAACCATCTAGGCCTGTTGACTCATGCTGTCACTCTTCCCCCTTCTGCGCAGGCCGTTGAGGAGGCGTTCGTCCCGGTCATCAAGCTAGCGTTTGACGGAATTGAGGTACTTTTTAAAGCGTCTTTCTCTGCCTTCCTTGCGCAGTGATTTCCCCTTGTTGGGTCAGGATCGGAGTAATCATTGTGTTTGTTTGTGTCTTGACGATTGTAGATTGACATACTGTTTGCGAGGTTAGCGCTGCAAACTATACCAGAGAACCTTGACCTGCGAGACGACGGGCTGCTGAAGAACCTGGACATCCGCTGTATCAGGAGTCTGAACGGTGAGGGCAGCATAGTAAAAACAAAAGTTGAATGTTTTAGGTGCGCCTGAACCGACTAAAGGCAGAGTGAACCAGGTACTCTCGGCCGTCCCGTTCCATATGGTGATTTGTCATGTGCCGCTCACCTCTGAAATTCTAAAGCGCGTTAGCAGTGTACTACAGAACACGTGCGTTGACCGTCTGCACACTTCACGAACGGCACATCACGGCGACTCTAAAGTCCCCGTCTGTTTCTATCGCCGAAGTCGTTGGAGAATCGCCATGGCAATAAGATGGATTTGTTTTCTCTCCTGTTCCCTTAAAAGGCTGTCGGGTGACGGATGAGATTCTCCACCTCGTGCCCAACATCGGCAACTTCAGGCTGACGTTGAGAACCATCAAGCTCTGGGCAAAACGTGAGTCCAGTGTGTTTGTTGCTTTGCTAGCTTGCTCAAGAAGGGGAGCTGCGTTGGTTGGTGGTAGTTCTGGTGGATTTATTGGTTGTGGTTTTAAAGACCTTGGTTCTATTTATTTAATTTGTATTTATACTGGATACCCTGCAGTCCCAATATGCATCCTATCACAGTTTATAATTTAAGTAATGTGGAGGAAAATAGTGAAATGTGTGGTATTTGTTTGTGATTATTGTGATGGCTACATTTACCGTCAATTCAAGCCATTTTCAACGTCAGTATTTGTTCATACCAACTAACGACCATGATTTGAAAAGTGTAAGCCATGGTCACTCTTGGTTTAAAGCATTTCACTAGCTCTACAACTGTGGTCGCTTTACAGACTGGATAGGTGTAGAGATGATTGCTTCCTTGTTCTTTTACAGTTCAGTGAACATCATGTAAACACAGACGCCATTGACCTGTGTTCACTTTCGTTCAAAACAGGATTAGTCGGTGCGCGTGTTTCGTTGCATTCTTTTTTACACCAGGGGAAACAATAGCCTGTTGCCATGGTGACTTTGTTTTGCTTGGCATTCGCTCTGGGAAAACCACAGGCCAATCACTGTGTGTGTTGGGTTATTTGGCCATTGCTGTGCAGTAGAATGCTTTGGCATTACTATCATTGTCTTGCGTTCGTTGAGGCGTTAAAGACCCTCCCTTTGTTGGGGCTTTTCCAGATATGTCATTACATTGACTATACGCCATCACCTCCTAAATGTGTATTTTAAAATTCCCAAGTCGCTCTTTTGTTCTTCCTCCCCCAATCTGTTCCCACTCAAACAAGAAGACCATAAGACCAGAAGCACTAACCACATTCTGAATCTGTATCTGCTTATTACAGGCCGCAACATCTACTCCAACATCCTGGGCTTTTTGGGTGGTGTTTCCTGGGCCATGCTGGTGGCCCGAACGTGCCAGTTGTACCCCAACGCGGCAGCCTCCACCCTGGTCCACAAGTTCTTCCTCGTGTTCTCCAAGTGGTGAGTGGCTGCACTTCTCAGTGGTCACCAACGAAAGTCTATGGCGATGCTTATTTTTTGTTTTGGGGGGGGCGGGGGGTATTTATTAATTTGCTCGTTATGTGTTCCTGTTCCCAGGGAATGGCCCAACCCAGTTCTGCTAAAGCAGCCGGAAGACTGCAACCTCAACCTTCCAGTGTGGGACCCAAGGGTAACTGAACTAAAATAATAATAATTTACAATGTATAGATTGACGACATACGTAAATAGAGCCTCTTTGAGCGTCGCTTTTTTAAATCTGTGGTACGCTAGGAAGTACACATGTTCACCTTTACAGCTTAGTTAGACCTTCTTCTCCGTGACAAGGTACAATTCCTTCTGCTAATGCATGTCAAACCTAACCTAATGAATCCTAACCTGTGTGTGTGTGTGTGTGTGTGTGTGTGTGTGTGTGTCCGTCCCCCTCCCCAGGTGACTCCCAGTGACCGGTACCACCTGATGCCCATCATCACCCCCGCGTACCCGCAGCAGAACTCCACATACAACGTGTCCGCCTCGACCCGAGCCGTTATGGTGGAAGAGTTCAAACAGGGTCGGTGGTCCTTCTCCCCTTTACCACTAAGGGGCGCCCTTGGCCCTCTAACCCTTCAGAGGAAAGGATGACCAAATCTGTAGCAGAGTTGATATGTTCTCTTACTGTGGACCGGCCTCTATTCAAATCTAAAGATGTATCTAAATATTAATACATTTATATCAAAGCTCTAACTTCCTGCTTTTAAAAAAATATGAGGAAGCTAATATACTGTAATGGTTTGGTTGAACACATCCCTGTTGTGGATCGACTGGTAATGATTAGTTCTTATCGCAGCGGCTCAGTCGTACATCTCATGTGAACAGGGTTTGTGGTGTGTCGACTCCTGTTTGAACATGCTCTTCCTTCCCTCCCCTCCCCTACCCCCCCCCGCCCAACAGGCCTCGCCATCACGGACGAAATTTTGCAGAATAAAGCAGAGTGGTCGAAACTATTTGAAGCACCAAACTTCTTTCAGAAATACAAGTATGTATTAAGCTGCTTATCCTGTCGGACACACATGGTGAGATTCAGATATTTCAATGAAGATGCTCATTCCCCTCACACGCACAAACGCACACCATTGTCTAGTGTATATTTATTAATATATAAACATCTATTTAGTCTTTTCCACTGTTTTATTTGTTTTTAACTTATTCTATTGGAGGTTTTGAATAAACACCGTAGTCTCTCTGATAAGGCTTCAAAGCTTCCCTGCCTAAGAGCCTTCTGAGAATCTCAAAGGATCATACAATGTTAACTTCAAGCATTGCCTCCATTCCATTATCATACAAACACCTTAACTGTAAGCACTTTATATATTTGATGTTTTGTATTTTAAAATAATAAAAGGTAGGTACTTGGTTGTAAGCATTCCTTTCAAATATTTAAAGTCCTGCTTTCTTCATTCCCCCTGTGCCTTTATCATATTGTATTCCGAAATAAAAATAAAATGACCTAGTTCACAATTTGCACCATGTATTTCTTATTAGTCTGATTTTTAATAGTCGTTCTCCTCTCCTTACTGTATCCATACATTTTCAAGTTAAAGTGATTATGTCGCAATTTACTTGGGGATCCTAACCTTAACGCATTCCACAGCAATTGACACCTCCATGGATGGATTTTGCATGTTTTAAACCTTGGAAGTCTTAATGTTAATTCATAGTTCCACAAATACATCCTTTCCTAATGTCTACTGTTTTGTAAAAAAAAAGATGGACACTAGTATTTTTTTATTTTCCTTTATTTATAAACTACCAAGGAGTTTGCATTACTTTAGCTCAGCCCAAAATTTGTTTTAAGTTGAAACTCTACATTGAACGGTGGGAGCCCATGGCCTTGGAGGATGTTTGCCTTGATGCCTTAAGCAAACTCTGGCAGAGTCTACCCCAGAGCTGTGGCCAGCTACGGTAGCTCCTTCCCTGGCCCGAGTCCTGGCAGAGGAAGGGGACATGGCACCAGGAATGAGGATAGTCTGATCCAAGCAATGTTTCCAAGTTACATGGTTTTAACTTTGAAAAGAAGCCTGGATTGTCAGAACCTTGGATTTGTTGTACTGTGTTATTTTAATAAATATGTTGTCTGTTCTGGGCTCTATATATTTTTTTCTTTTATTTTTTACTTGGCTTGATGGATATCCATCCTTGTAATCCCTGATCAATAATTTGGATATTTGACACAGTATGTCTTTATCTGGCATGGGACCTTAAGTATATATTGATCAAGTAAATAAACTGCATAATAATGCAGTTGTGCAACCTACTTTTTCTTGTGTACAGCAAAGTAGGGAGACTAAAACCTCTATCAGCCATGGTAACTATTTGTATTACTCTGGAGTAAATCCATTGGACGGGAATACAAATCCTGTCACCGGACAATACGAAGCACACCACTTTCCTCACGCGGATCCATCACGTATCTGTGGCTATTTTTGTACTTTGAATATTAATCGTAAATGCATGAATAAAAATAAATGGACGCCAAGTTGTTGATGGGACGGTTCAGGGTTGGGCTTTGATCTGTGTTTGTGTGGAGGGGATCTGGGTCCCCTGGAACCTGTGTGCATTATCTGCGCTCTGTTTCTCTAGGGTGTAATGGCATTGTTCTGTCTCTTATGTTCCAAGGCATTATATTGTGTTGCTAGCAAGCGCGCCGACAGAGAAGCAGCACCTGGAATGGTGAGTACGGCCGGTCTGTCGGTCACTAAATGAATGAGGGCATACGTAAGCCCGGGTGTGAGTGAAACAAGAGCGAATGAGGACAACTATTTACATATTCTCGTATCTCTTGGTGAGACTTTTCTGTGTGAGGATGTTCTGTATCTTTAAAGCAAGATTTTTTTTTTTAGGATGTATATTTTGCAAGGTTGACCTGGGAAAGGTTTTTTTTCGTAATCTTTCTTTGCTCTGGTTATTTTTCTGCCAGGGTTGGATTGGTGGAGTCCAAGATTCGGATTTTAGTCGGAAACCTAGAGAAGAACGAGTTCATCACGCTGGCTCATGTGAATCCACAGTCCTTTCCCGGCCCAAAGGAAGGCAATGACAAGTGAGTATAATCTATACTGAACTCTGTCAATGTTGAATGTTTTCCTTAATCTAGTACACCCCCCTCCTTCCCCCCTACTGAAACCTGCGTATCTTGTTTCATCAACTCACTTATGTACTTCGTTCTTTCCGATCTTTTGTTGAAAACGACTTACCTCGTGTTGTGATTCCTATCTTTGGTGGTTTTTTGGATTGTTTATCGCATGCTTTGATTGTTTTCAGCTTCACTTGTCACTTCTGTGAAGCTTGAGAACAATCAATCAGTCACTTTGCATAAAAGCGGCTGCTAAATGACTGTGTAATGTTCTGTGTGTTTGTTTGGTTTCATTATACTGGTGATGGTACGTGGATCATTTTACAATGGACCGTCTTGGTGTTCACAAATGTTTGGGAGCCACACCATCACATTGTTTTCTTCCCTTATCTCTTTTCAGAGAGGAGTTTAGCACGATGTGGGTTATCGGCATCGTCTTTAAGAAGATGGAAGGGTCGGAGAACCTGAACGTGGACCTGACCTTCGACATTCAATCCTTCACAGACACGGGTAAGGAGCAGTTATTGAACTGTGCCAAAAACGATTTAATGCAGTCTGGTTAAGCAATGTTGTTTATTCCAAATGAGCACGTTATATCAGCGTTGTTGGTAGTGTTTGACTCTTGACTGAAAGGTTCCGGGTTCGATCCCCGACGTCCGCAGTACACCTGTAGGCATGCTTGAGCAAGTTGCCTTGCCTTAAGTTAAAACATTCAACTTAATGTACGTCGCTTCGGATAAAATTAACTCCCTGACAAACTAGCAAATTGTACTAGTATCCCAAATTGTGATTCTGTTTCCATCTGTCTCCTTACCCCGTCTCTGTCCATTTGTGTTCGTCACCCTCCTCCTCTTCACGTACAGTGTACCGACAGGCCATCAGCAGCAAGATGTTCGAGCAGGAGATGAAGATATCGGCCATGCACGTGAAGAGGAGGCAGCTCCACCAGCTGCTCCCAAACCTGAAGCGCAGAAAGGTATCTCATTAAAGGAACTCTTTTGCATCTCTTCAACTTAACGTGTCAAGATGAAAGATGACATCCGGCGAGGACAATCAAACTCGTCGCCGCTCCTCGGATGTGTTTCCTCATTGAGACGCGTTCACTACACGCGTAAACTCGTCTGTATCATCCGTCTCCTTTTGACTTTGTGCCGCAGCATTCCACGGAGAGCCTGCGTCAGATGAACGACAGCAGTCTGGACATGTCGATCGACAGCGACAACAGCATGTCCGTCCCCTCCCCAACGTCCATGCTGTCTTCCACCCCCTTCATGGGCCCCCCACTCGGGCCCCCCGCCCAGTCCCCTCGGGTAGGGGACTTCTCCATTTAGTGGGATGAAGCACTAGTTGATTGTTTATTCTGTTATTTCTGTGCTGTCAGTAAGGCTGTTGTTATCAATTAGACAGACAGGATGACATGAAGGTTGGAATAGAAATGTAGTAACTTTATGTGACATACAAAACCAAACTTTTTTTTAATAAAAGCCATTTGCTGGACGTTTATATGAAACGTCTTACATTACGTATAATCTCAGCAATGTCATCCCACATTGTGAGTGCCTTGCTCTACCAGTTTGAGTCATAACATGAGTTGATGTGTTTCTCTCCCTCCCGACCTTATTATTATTTCAGTCCTGGGCCCATCACGGTCTTCCATGTCGACGGCCAGCCAAAGGCCGAGGTCGCAGTAGTGGATGGGTCGAAGACGCCCGGGGTCCAGCCACGCCCTTGCCTCACCCCAGTGCCCGCGAGCCAGACCCCCCCCCCAACCATGGGTCCACCGGCGGCCAAGAGATCCGGCTCACCCCTGCCAGAAACGGCGGTGAAGAAGCTGAAAGCGGACGAGGTCTGAGCACTCACCTTTGTGGTTTCTAATAACACTGTGTTGTTGATGCTTCGGATGTTTCACATATGTCGCTAAGCCCCTTTTTACATTTGTGATTCGATGCATAATTGTCATTTACATTAACATTTAGCAGACGCTTTTATCCAAAACGACTCACGATAAGTATCTTTTTCCTAAGAAAGATAAAGAACAATATATTGCTGTCAGTACATTGAGGATGTTCATAAAAACAAGTGCCATGCACATACAATTTTAAACCGTTATATAAACTGAAAAGATCTAGTGAGGATAGGAAGCTGGTTTTGTTAAACCGTTCATATGATCTGCTTTGGTCTTTGGGTTTCCTTGCAGAATTCAGCCACCGATGTCCCTGGGAACATTGAGGAGAGCGAGGCAGTCTTCAACCGCAGCGAGAGTGATCCAACATCGGAGAGAACTTCCTCCCCTCAGCTGGAAGACACCGCAGCAGAGACTCTCCCTGTGAAGGAGGTGAGTCGGGACTGGGCTTTTAGAACATAGACCTAAGCCAGTCCCTCTGGAACTCAAAACCTATAGCCTAACCCTTTAGAACTCAGAACTACGCCAAACTGTTTGGACTTTAGAACCAAGCCTCTAGAACTTAGAACTGAGCCATACCTCCTTCACATACACCTGATGTATGTTTAGGGTCATTTCTTAGCTTATCCTTAAGGTCTTTCATGCTGGATTTCCTTATTGTCTGACCCTGTTCGCTCCTATTTCTAGGACCATGTTAATGATGAAAGGCAGGAGGATGAGAACATGGCTGTTGAAACTGAGGTACAGAATTGGGCAGCCAATTAAAGTTCATTCGCTTTCAAGAATATTGTTTGTGTCTTTTTTAAACTGATTGTGAGGTGTGCTATAAATGTTTTATTTTATTTTACAGGATACAACTCACAAAGAAGAATTGAAGAACGGAGACGCAATTAAGGTGATATTCATTTACTTTCACATTATGGAATGTCGTTACAATACATCATGCATGTAAAGGTGTGCAACAGCGGAAACTTAGTTGGGTGAAATACTGTATGTTTTTTATGTGCCTAGTCTGACTCTGCGTATTTTCTTTCCCCCGTCAGAAGACGTCCACAGCTGACCTGTCTGACGTGCCACTGATCCCTACCAACCCGATTTCTGTGGTGAAGAACTCCATCAAGCTTCGCCTCAGCAGGTAGACTCCCGATTCACAAGGCAAGGAACGCCTTACCTAAACCTCCCCACCCACCACAACCACCGCCACAACCTTTGCTCCCTATTCTGTGTCAAACGTCCCCTTAATGTTCTCGTCGCGGACACACAGAGTAACGGATAAACAGAAGACCCGATCTGCCCGCGATATCAATCGCCTGAAGTCAAACTGCCGAAGTTAATTTAGCCTGCTCCATGCGGCCAACGCCACAAGGGGGCGATAAAGAACTTCCGCAGAACTCCCCGACAGCCTACTCAGAACACAACGTAGCCCAGAGGAAAGTTTCTCTTAATAAACTCTCCCTGAGATGCGTTTCACATCCACTCGCTCTGAACTCCTCCAAGCACACAGGGTGACGGCGCAAAGTTGTGTACATACGAGAGTCAAAGACACATCTTCCCAATCAGCCAGGCCTTCCTTTGTTGTTGATCTCTCCGGACTCTGCAAGCAGGGGGGGGGGGGGGGGCGGGGGGCAGTTCGGGAGCCCTTATGTTCATGTCACATAGCATGAGGAGTACATTTGCCTTCTCCAGATGCTGTTGATTTCAGTTTTTTTGTTATTACCTTCATTGTGTTAATTATGATATCAGATAATGACCCAAAGCAGCGGCCTGTTGGTTATTGTTGTGGTTTCTTCAGCAAAGTTATCCATCCACAACATGTTAGCATTTCCTTCCCTGCTCTTGTTATCACGGGACTTTCTGGAAATGATTCATTCAGATAAAATAATCTTTTGTGAAATAATTTAAGGCATTTTTTGTGATCTGGGAGATAATAAGTTGCGTGGGCTGCACCGAATCAACACACACACACACACACACACATACAAACACACACACACACACATACACATACACATACACATACACACACACCATTAATGGAACTGGCTCAGGTTTGAGAACACCACTGACCAAAATGCTGCTTACCTCAGAGGGGACAAAAGGCACAGACCCTAGCAGTGTGCAACACGATGTCTAACCACGTGCGTTAAAATGATCTACTGTCGGGTTCAAAATCCGCCACACGTTGTTTCCTATGTGGCGAATAAAAAATAATAATCGTTCCCATGCGAAGTTGCTTGAGGCTCATTGGAAACATCCTTACGATTAAAGTTCTTTCCCGCTCATCTCAGTTTTTTGGAGCGCTCTTTTAATTCAAACGCAACCGTTTTTTTGATGGTTTGATAATGATGATGCTGATGATGAAGGTAGTGGCACGCTAGCACGCCAGTTAGCCTGCTTCTGAACACGCGGACAAGACGCGTGGAGATAAAGGACATCAACAAGGCAGGAGGGCATATTGGAGGCACCTGCTCTATCAGATGGTCCTCGCCAGGAAGACGGTGATCAGGGTGCGTCCCGGCGCAGGGTCTGATTAGCCAAACGTCTCGTGGTTGCTTCGGAGCGTGAGTTTCCGGATCATTAATATGTACATCTGTTGTACAGTAACAGTAGGTTTTTGGTGTTTTCTGTCTTGTACAATAGCATTAAAAAACAAAAAAAACGATAACAAGATTATACTTTGTGTGGAATTTAAGATGTGGAGTTTAAGCCTTGATGGGGTTTATTTTGAATGTGGCATTAATGGTCTGAACTGAATTGCGAAAATGTATCGTGGCATAGGTTTGATGATTATTTTTTTCCTCTTTACTTTTGCTTGCTTAGCATAACCAGAATTGAAGATTAAGGACTATCAAGAAGGTTAAGAGTTTAGTTTGGTTAAACAACACATGCTTGTTATTTTGCTGTATTAAAGTAAAAAAAAAAATGTCACTTGTTTTTTTTGTTGTATCAACATTTTTGGCTCTGTCTAAAATGTGTGTATGCTAGTCGAGTGGAATATGTTCCCTGAATCAGATCTCAGACCAGTGTCATCCTATGGTGCATAATTCTAGAAAATTTTTCAACAAAAAGCATACAATTGTTCCTACAATGTTGCGTTTCCGTTCAACTTTTTCTTAAGGACGAAGTATTGTACTTTTTTTTCACAAATAAAGGTCTACAATATTCAAAGAAAATTGTGAAAGTAGTCCACATCTTCTTACATCTCACCCTGTTTTAAAGTTGCACATTTCCATACAATTGAGCTGCAGAGTTGTTCAAAATCGGGGCGATATAAAAGCCAGATGAAAGCGCTGGAATACGCATTATCAACTGGGGGGATTTCTGTCAGACGAGACTCCCGTACGGCAGCTCAGGGAGCAGACTGATAACATGGCCTAGTTAAAGGTTTTTTGTTGTTTGCATCCCAATCCGGTCAAAATTTCCCAAGACGTAGCTTGTAAGAGTGTGTATGTTGTTGCTAAGGAACAGCCATTCCCGCTCCCTCACTAGGTGGTCTCCTTATGAATATCATTACAGATCCCTTTCCAGAGAAGCCAAGACACCTTTATCCTTTCCAGACCATATTTATAACCGTTTCTGGCTCTTGGATACGGTGAGGGGATGGTTTATCTTCATATCTGTGCTAGCTTTGTCTGTAGGCTGCAATATATTCACTGCCAAATGCACTTATGACACCAGATTTTAAAGTAATTTCTTAGACAGAGGAGTTGATAAACAGATTAGAGGGCCTGCAACTGTTGTTACCCAATGCTGCTATCGTTCCAGCCCCACACTACACACCCGCAATCCACCACCAAAAGTACATACCGTTAATGGCTCTTCTGCTGCGTCATTAATCATGGACAAAATTAGGCCTTGGTCCAGAGGTGAATCCACGGGGGGGGGGGGGGGGGGGGGTCCTATCCAGGACGAGGGGTTCCCCGAAGAGTTGTCGCCCCTTTTACCCCGGCAGAACGTTCTCCGTGTGGGGCACAGGCCCAGGGCGTGCCCCCTTGTCCTCCCACTGGGCCTCCATCTGCTGTTGAGGTGGTTATATTCCATATTGATGGGCAGACAATGGGTTTGTGACACGAGTTCTCATGAGTGGCGGTTCCATCCGGGCCTCTTAACTACCTCAAGAACCTCACAGTTGTAGCCGGCAGCGTGCCAAGCCTAATGGAAGGCCTGGTCCTGCCGCCTCATGTGGTCTGGGAGTTGTAGTCTACAGATGTCTGGTGGTAATTCAAGACATGAGGGACAGTCATTCCTGGCCTGTTTCTCGAGAGCCTTTGATAATGGACCGGTACCATTAAAGAAAAAAAAGGGGAACAATCTAAACGTTGTCTTTTTGAACGTTAACCTCGTGAGAGCATGTCCGCTTGAGCTATCACACCTGGCGTGCAGGCATGCCGTAGTGTCAAATGGACCAGCCCTGCCGGGGAGTAACCTTGAGAAGCTGTCTTATGACAGGGACAGCGTTGATGGCAGTGACCTGCCTCCGGTGGGGTCCAGGTGAACACAGCGCTTAACACCAGCAGCCTGTGTCTCCGGCTGGTTATGAGTCACTTTTGGGGAACCCTCGCTCTCGAATGTCTGCCTCTATGACTTTTACGTTTCCCACACCTGTCCCCCCCCCCCTCAAACTCCCTTTTTAAGCCTCAATGGTTTCAAATCAGAGCCACTGCAACAGTGCGTCTGTACCTTCAAAAAGGGGGGGAAATGCCACATTGTGTGAAGACTAGATATGAAGGTATTATCTGTCTGGTGTGGCGGAGAAGTGTCATGGCGAACTGATCGTGCTCATCAAGGTGTATGTCTGTGTGTTACGTACATCAAAATACATATTGCTGAACAGCTGGCGTAGTCCGGGCTGTCAACCGATTACTTTTAGTGGTTATTGATGGCAGGTGGTTTTTCGTATTTCTGAAAGCACAGCATGCAGGCTCAAACAGGATGCATGAGGAGGGATCCTAATGTATTTTGATTTTGAATCAATCCGTTCAGATCCAACTGATTCAGTGGGTTCAATGATTTAGTCGGCTAAGCCAAAAGGAGTCTTCCCTATAAATTGAGTACACAAAAGAGGATTTGATCCGTACGCAGGATCCTGGATGTAAAATTAATGGTTGGCACTTAATTAATAACAAGCTCAAATTGTGCTTGGCGTTAATTTGCTGTTGGTGCAATGCTGATGCCAAGGTATATACCGCAGTTTTCTCTCCTTTTGTTTAAATGTTTGTTTATAATCACTAATCTAAAGGTGCAATGATTTACGATTGCTTGAGAGGATAAAAAAAAGGAGGCAGCCTTCAACTATTGACATGCACCCAGTTTAAAAGCGACTTAAAGGGTGTAATTGAGGCCCTACTACAGACACCATAAACACAGCCTGCGCGGACGGGCACCTGTGCCAAGAAGCGATGCCCAGGATGGCTTTCGGCCAGTGCCACTACCCTCTCTGTCTGCCTGGCACTGAGGCTAGCTACCCGCTGGTGAGGAATTAGAAAGCCATTAAGGAGGACAAACAGCAAGATGGCAGCCCCCCCCCCCCCCTCCTCCCCTCCTCCCCTCCCTAACTCGAGATGTGTCTCAATTTAGAGGAAATCTGAAAATGATTTATTTTTGCTAATGATTTTATTCACGGTGCTATTTTAGGTTATGTTTGCCTTTGTGTGGAGTAGGCTCTTGTTGAAGTGTTTTGACAAGCATGTGATGTGGATTTGAATACCAAGGAAAAATAAGATACATTACTCATCACTCATCAATTCAAAAGAGTCGGCAAGACGATGGGATTTATATCTGCTGTATTAATCCAATGTTCAGCCTAGGTTGTATTTACAACATTGGCCAAAGAAATGCGGTGATTTAATCTACCAGGAAAAATGAGACGAACCGGCAATCTCTAATGCCTAGCTCACACCACAGCTATGCTGGGTATTATTACAATACATATGCGCTGTACACAACATTAATCCCATGCCTTTGCACTCTCCAACCCAGAGAAAACTGGAGATAAGTTGAAAGTGATGGTTCGCAAAAGCTTACGAAACCAACTGAGGCAACTTGTTCTGTGAAATGTTTCCACTGGAGATGGATACATAAAATAATCCAGAAAATGACGTACAACGTATTATTATAATATAACAAATGACTAATTATTTAGAATTCATTGTATATTTTTTTTAAATCATGATATTCATTCCGAAAGGTCAGACACATAAGTTCTCCCATTTTGATCCTGAAAACTCTGAATCCCCACATATGAATGAACACACGTGGGTTTATCATAAAAACAAGAGGACCTAGATGGATAACCGTGTACAATCCAACTGCGTTGAAGACTCTCACCACATTAGCGTCCATGTAAACCCAGCAATCAGTATGAAAAAGGTATATATTCACCTTGAATCAGACTAATGCGCTGTGCGTGTAAACGTACTAAATAACGCTGCCTCAACCGCTAAAAGTCTGGTGGTTGATTTCTTGTCGTGGCCCCTTATTCTCAGTAGGGGGCTCTCTGTTTGCGACCACCTTCAGCAGATGAACAGTAGCAGGGGGGCTTGCCACTCCCCATACGGACCCCTGTTTGCTGGTCACACTTACCCTTCACACATTCTTGAGGTACCTAATTAAGACCTTCATATGCAAATGAGGCGAGTAAGTCGTCTCCACAGCTGTGCGGGGCTGGCGAACAAACTCTGGGGGTTCATTCAAAGGGCAACGAGGCCTGGGGTGTTTGTTTTGGAGGAAGCGGACACGGTAATAGTTCTGGGGGATGGAGCGTGCCATAAACAAGGGGCTGCCCGGGAATGGGGTCTAATCCCTGGAATGATAGGATATCAGAAGGTAGGGTTGACATACGGGAACAAATATGGAAATTGTTCGATTATTTTTTTATTTTTTTAAGAATGTTGTTCGAAAGCGGAAGCAACAAAATCCGAAGTAGCAGTTCATAAATAAGCGCTGATATGTTGAGATGAAGTGGTGTTACCGATCAGGAATTTCTTTATTCCTGAACGCAGCGGTCGTTGTTTCGCTTTAGAGAGTTGGTCTTCGTGGGGGGAAGCTGTCATTGCTCCAGCGTAAGAATAGGATTCTGCTGAAGCCAGGGACTTCAGCAGACCGTGTAGGAGTGTGAGCCAAAGAGTCTCAATTACACCCGTGGTCTTCAAACGTCAAGTGCATTACAGCGCCATGCAGACCCTACTTGTTTAAGAGGTCAAGGCATACACGTTGGTTTGCCAGATATCCCGAATTAGGCCATAACTCCTATCCCCCCTGCATTCCCCAGTCAGGGAGATTGTAATGCCTTGTACTCCAAGGTTCTCCATCTCAGTGAGTCATCGACACATCAGTGACTCTGATTGCACAGTCAATTACAATTTACCTTTCATGTGCTTGGAATAGAAGAGAGAGAGAGAGAGAGAGAGAGGGAGAGAGAGAGAGTGTGTGTGTGTGGGGGGTGGGGGTGGGGTGGGGGGGTGGGGGGTAGGAGTTCATCCATGCATTCAAAACTTGTGCCAACCAAGCTTCAACCAGAGGTGAAACCCCCCAATGTAGGCAAGAGACGGGGGGATATTGTTTTTTTAATATCGTATTTTTTATTTTTTTTACTGTGGATAATAAAGGTTAATAACAGTTCTTTCCTATGTCATATTTGACATGACCAGTCATCGCAGTAATTACAATCATTACACACCAAAGGATGTCTAGTTATCCCTCTTAAACACGGGCCACACAAAGGAAATCAATTATTCAATCAGAGTTCCACCATTCATCCCTGCCTGAGTTCACTTAATTTTGGGCCTGGGTGAATCTGCTGCAAATAAGCCGCGCGACCGGCAAAGAAAAGATGGAGCAGGCCCCTAATTTGTAGCCTTTCAGACGGTCAATCACTTTTCAAAGGAATGCAAGCTTATTCTGACAATCAGACAGACGTGAATGGGAATGGGTTTCATCTGCTACTTTACATAAGTTATCTGGCGATAAGGAGGGGGTGAAGTATCTGACGGTGAGGAGAGAAACAGAGAGAGGGAGAAGGAGAGAGAGAGAGAGAAAGAGAGGGAGCGAGAGAGAGAGAGGAGAGAGAGAGAGAAAGAGAGGAGCGAGAGAGGGGGGAAGGAAAAGAGAGAGGACGAGGGGGAGAGAGAGAGAGAGGCGATCATGCACCCCCTCCATCCACCCCCATCCCTCTCACCACCCCTCTCTCTGTTTCCTGCCTTTCTGAGCCTTCTGTCTCCCTTCTCTCTCCCTCCCCTCCCTCCCTCCCCCTTTCACCTCATCTCTCTCAGCCATCCTCCGCTTCTCGTGTGGCTTGTGCCCACTAGGATTGGCAGCATGTAATTTAAGAGCATGGGCACAAAGACCAAATGCCAAGCCTATAATGGAAGCGGGATGTGTTCTGATTTAAATGGGCCGCTGTGCACGGGGTTCAGGGCCTGTAATTAAGATCACTAGGACAAAAGGAGGAGAGACAGTCTCACAATGCATCCAGGACCTGGCTGAAGATGTGGGTGAGGGAATATCAGCTCCCCGCACCAAAAATAATTTAACTTTCTTTCTTTCTTTTTTTTGTCTTCATTTTAAGGGGTCACCGACGCTGTTCGTATAGCGACAAGAACAAAGTTTGATGGAGGTTGTGTACGTGTTGGAGGTGGTTGTGCACGTGTTGATATTATATTCATATATATGCATGTATGTTTATATAGATGCCCTGGTGTTCTATGGACTATCTTAACTATTTGGAGATGATAGTTAGTTTCATTAGTTGTTGGCTTGGCTTCAATCTGGTGAAGTTGTGGGACATTCAATTGAAATTCACCCCGGTCATGAGAAACTTAACTGTCTCTGTAAGAGAACATGATTCCCATGTATCCATCTAAGTTAAGTGCTGCTTAGAGAGAGAGAGAGAGGTAGAGAGAGGGAGGGAGAGAGAGAGAGAGAGAGAGAGAGGAAGAGAGGGAACGAGAGAGAGAGGAAGAGAGAGAGAGAGAGAGAATGAGAGAGAGAGAGAGAGAGAGAGGGAGAGGGAGAGAGAGAGAGTAGAGAGAGAGAGAGAGAGAGAGAGAGAGAGAGAGAGAGAGAGAGAGAGAGAGAGAGAGAGAGAGAGAGAGAGAGAGAGAGAGAGAGGGAAAGCGAGAGAGCATGCCGAACACTTGCAACCACGACTCCATCAGCATTCTGGTGATGGCAATCGGATCAATCCGAGCGATGAAAAGACTAGAAGTGGCCTTCCAACGGGATGGAGAGCATGCACGTCTAGCCCTCCCCAGCCTCAGCTCTCCCTCTATCACTCCCTCCTGAGCGTGATTCCTACACTTTTTCCTGCCACCGGAGGACATACTTTAGGTCCTTGTGCTCCGGGTGGCTGTGTGTTCAGACCTTTTTCCGTTTAATTAGATTTGTTAAAACAATTTTTGGAGTGCTTTATTGGGTAAAAGCTCTCAGGGGTTAATATCCGCAGAACACTTCTCTTCAGCTTCTTTTCACCAATGGAGCATAAATTATTTAAATTATTCAGAATTGTGCGACCTTTTATCTCACCCCCTTTGAAGGCAGCAAATAAAAAATGCAAATGGGCTAACTAATTAATATGCAAATGTATTCATTCCCAGTTAACAATTAGCAATTAAACCTGCAGTGTCTAGAAAGAGCACTGACAAAATTAGCAACTTCATTTTTTTTCTCTCCATTGGAAAAATAGACGGTCCAGAAAAAAATTGATTGACGAAATGACTTTTACTGACAACCACCTGCCTTGATGTAAACAGAATTAATGGGAAATCATGTAGGAGACATGGAAATCGGGGGAGAGTCGTGTAAAAAACAAGGGAAATGTATGTCATTTTTTCATGGTTTGGTTCCAAGACTTGTATATTTCATGACTCAATCAAACCTTAATTGAAATACTAATCTTCAAGGAATTACAGAGATGAGATGTGTGCTGTGTGTGTGTGTGTGTGTGTGTGTGTGTGTGTGTGTGTGTGTGTGTGTGTGTGTGTGTGTGTGTGTGTGTGTGTGTGTGTGTGTGTGTGTGTGTGTGTGTGTGTGTGTGTGTGTGTGTGTGTCGGGGGCTGAGGCAGGGGGGGTTGTGTATGGATGTGTGTGGCTGGGGGTGGGTGTGTGTGAAACGGATATTTTTAGACACCAATAAGGGCACAAAGACAATGAAACAGATGCAAATTTAGGCAGAAGGATAACCATAGACAGATTTAAACCCATGGACTTCTTAGCTACAGACGGAATCCGATTGTGATTTTAACACAAACAATGTCCATACAATTGCCTTGTCTGTGCATTTGTGTGTTATATTTTGTCGTTGTAATTATTATCATTATTTTTTCCTACCTTTCCCTTGTCTACCATTGCTCACCATGAAACAATCCCAATACCTGACACACAACCACCGCACAGCACAGTCAAGAGAGCAGCGTTTTAAGTTGGCGAGACGTCTCACCGCCTGCACGCGCTGGTCGGTTAAACGACAGTGCGGCGGCGCTATCTCTATCAACGACATCTCATGAAGCGTAATGGTAAAACTCGACATCAATCATGCATGCGGGGCTGTGCCTTGTCTGCCTGAATTTAACCACATCCGGATCCTTTCATGTGATAAGGGGGAGGAGGCGGGGGGGGGAGGCGGGGGGGGAGCGCTGGGCAGAGAGAGAGGCGTGAACCACGCACCGCCTTGTAAAGGTTATCTGCGATACATAGACCCAGGGGGCACGCCGTGGCACCTGGCTCCTCCTCATCATCACCCTCACCTTCATCATCCTCATCCTCGAAAGTAGAAGCGTGATATATGCGTGCAGAGCGAGAGATCGCTGTCAAGTCCCGCGTGATGACAATAGAGGGCAGTCAGTCAGTCAGTCAGTCAGTCAGTCAGTCAGTCAGTCAGACACTTCCAGAAAGATGGGAAATCGGAAGGGAGAAATACGTTCTCATCTCCTCGGTTTTATTAACCTTCCCCGCCCATATACGGGGCTAATCAGTGTCAATGTTCAGCTTGATCCCCTGTCAGCCAGGCAGGGTCTTCTGCCAGAGGGCTCAGCGCAACGCTCATCATCGCCCCCCTTCGACAAACGCTTGATGGTTCCTATGCCTTTAAACATGATTCTCGTGTTTCATTAACTCACATTTAAAGTGGCCAGGTCCCTTGATGCCTAATGTTATATTGCCACGGAGAGGTTCATATTTTATTTATCACAGTTTAATATTGTTTTTTTTCTAATATTTGTGGGGCCTTTAAGGCTGGCTCGCAGCCACGTTGTTCCCTTTAATTTCTCTTTGGAATTGAAATTCCACTGGCAGAAGTGGAGTTTTATTAATAATATTTCTTCTATAAAATGTAAATGAACATACTGTTATTCTTTAATACCACATGCTGTTGGGTGTAATAGCCTAAATCTAGATTCAAATCACAGTGTTATTTTATGTGTGGGCTGATTTAATTGTATTTGTAATTTAAGTGGCATAATTCCAGCCCAAATTGAAAGGAGTTTTCCGGCATCTAACCTAGTCACCTTTTCCATATACATAACCAACCGGTAGCAATTATTCCCCGAACTTCGGTATGCATACGTATAACTAGATACATATACTAGCAACTGCATAATTACCGCTCTCGACGCAAGACACTCACTAATGCATCTCCTTTCTGCTCAGTCGTGGAATAAATATATCTAAACAGAGGAAAGCGCAGGAAAAAGCCTCTTTCAAGCAAATAGGCTGGGGGTTGGGAAAAGATAATTAATTCTGAGATTAATGTACTGTAGCAGTGGTGTGTTATTAAAACGCTATTTTTAAATTACAGCTCAGAAAGCACCCCCTTGGGATTAAGAGTGTTAGCCACTGATCTCTGCTTAAGTTATGGATGGGGGGGGGGGGGGGGGGGGGGGGGTAATAATTCCCGCCCAGAGTTTTGTGCACGGTGGGCAGATCATGTGAATCTTGGCGTGTTCCTACACCTCAAACTATCTAAATTATATAAATATATTTTTCCATAATGTGCATGAATGAGGAGAGGGGGGAAAAAAAAGGGCTACGTATTTGCTGTGGTGGTATAGAGAGGGCCACAGTGGCTAGCTTCTAAGTGGCATTTGATTAATGCATCTTGCTGTGCCTATTGTAAAACACTTGTTTGTGGAGCACGGGGATATTAGCGAGTGCTTGTAAAACGGTTGACATGATGAGCAGTAATTGGTCGGGTTCGGAAAGGTGGAAAGAGATTGTTGAGCCTCCTTTGTAAATTGTACCGCCGTGATTCGTCACTGCCACGGGCTAGCGGTAGCACGAGACTAAATGAAAACTATGGCTGTTAAAACTGACTTCTCTGATGGGTCGTGTCACTGGGAAGGTACAAAAAAATGATTAAGTTATTAGGATTCATGTGTGTGTGTCTATGTTTGTGTGCACGTGCATCTGCACGTGTATGTGTGTACAAGTACAAATTTAGTTTTGCTTATTTTTTTTGTGTGTCTGCATGCTTTGTATTCTTTTTTATTTATTTTAAGTGAGTGTGTGTGTCTTTCCATGTGTGTGTCGGTCGGTCAATCTGTGTGTGTGTATGTTGGGGGGGGGGGGGGGGGGGGGGGTTCTGTTGTTTTTTCATCTTTTTTTTCCCGTGTTTTTTAACATTGGCAATGAAAGCGTCGCACCTGTGGCTCCTGGCAGACCATCCGGTGCGAGGGGCTTCCGCAGGGACCCCGACGCCCGGCACAGTGGGAGAGAGGACTGTGTCCTGCTAACCATAATTAGCACGGGCCTGTTGATTCACTGATAATGAGAGGGAGTTCATTAGCACAGCGCTAATTGCTGCCTACCCCGTCACCACCAACCACTAGCGAACCAACACACACACACACAGAGGCACACACGTACACACACACAAACACGCAAACAGACACACTTCCACACACACTAACACACACACACACACACACCACTCCAAAAGTTTTTCCTGTCTGTCAAATTGGAGATTGGAGCAAACTTTGAAGGAGATCAGAGTGGAAGCAGATGGGAGGATCACATTTTTGTTGAGGTCTTATTTATTATATAATTATTTATTATACACCAAAGGAGTGCGAAACAAGAGGAGAAGGAGCAGTGTGTGGCTAGTGTCTTGATATGATTTCTCACTCAGCTCTCAAGTCCTCCTATTTTAGGGCGAGGGCATGCTGCTCCCGGATTCAGTCCATGACGGCGAACGTTAAATGGCAGTTGGTTCCTCTTAAAAAAGCCCCCTGCTTGTGAAAAAACACTCCTTAAACATCTCGTTGACACAGCGTCGCTTCTAATGTGTCTTTAGCACTAGAGTTCCAGTACGTTACAATCAAACGGATCATAAAAACAGGTCGCAAACTTCTTTAACCACGCAGCGCCACGACTAGCACTTAACCGCGTGGCAACACGGTTAACAATTTACGTATACGTATAATAAAAACGGGTCGTAAGAGTATTAAGAGGAAGGGAAGTTGCGTTGAGAGCAGGTGCCGAAAAATTGTGAAGGAAAAAAAAGGGTGCCTCCATTAACTTTGAAGGTGTGTAATTATATTCCTCTGCGTCTTCGCCGGCTAATAAAAAATTGTCAACGCCGTGAAGAATTGACGCAAGCATACGTATTTATTGACACAAGCCCACGATGTGCACTTATCATTTAACGTCATTGTTTTGCTGTTTGTTTGCGTTTGGGGGCTGCGTGTTAATTGCTCCTGAAGACTGAATGATGTGTTGTGAAATGTATACTGTTGTTGAGTTTCCCCTCAAGCTTAATCTAAACCTGAATGAACAAACACCTCTCTTTACCATACTTTGGATTTAACTTCAATCCCCGATGTGAAGCTCTTCAGCAACTGTCGGGGACTATTTGTGTAATATATTTACATCACATTGTCTGGCCCATCTGTGTTTCTTTTGCGCTGAGAAGGGTCTTGGCTCGTGACCTTTCTCATGTACCCACATTTACTTAACCACCTTATTCCATTAGCCCTATACTAATCGTTCTTCTCGGGAGGTTAAAGGTCAAGGATGCAGCTAGACCTTTCCCACAGAGCTGTCATCCTCGGTTACAAGCTAATTATGGGCCGTCTACTACCGGGGGCATGTCTAGAAGACTAAACCAGTTAAGATAAGTCTAATAATCAGCGTTATGAGCCACAGCTTGTTTCGACCTACCAAGACGCTGCAGTAAAATGGGTCTGTTAAACGAGTGATTTCCATATTGAACCTGGTAAACAACATCTTCCGGGGGGGGGGGGGGGGCGACATATAGGGAGGTGTTTTCTACTCTGAGAGCGTCGAGGCGATATCTGCCTGTGATGTGTATTTCTTGACAACAAGTGTCCATCCGCCAGGCAATCACAGCTGAAGAGGGGAAGCGATCTGCTCTCTTCCTCTCGTCCTCCTCTTCCTCTCCCCCTTCTCTCCGCAGTAAGAGGCCTAGGCCTGGCACGCTGCCTCTCTGCAGACAGCCACTCTGTAGCGGCGCTGAGCGAGCGTGCATCCAAATGAACCCCCGTCCAGGAAGACTTCTAAACTCTCCCGCTCGCTCGCTCGCCCCCCCTTGTCCCTCGCTCGCCCCCCTTGTCCCTCGCTCGCTCTCTCTCTCTGGCTTCACTCGTCACTCTCTCTCTCTCTCTCCTGTTCCCTTTGTCTCTCTCTCTCTTCCCTCGTCCATCCCTCTCTCTCTCTCGGTCTGTCCGTCCACTTGTCTCTCTCTCTGTTTTTCCCCTCGTCTTTCGTTGCCTTCGTCTCTCTTTGTCTCCCCCTCCTCTCTCCTGCTCTCTCTGTCTCTCGATCTCCCCCTTCGTCTCTATCTCTCGTTCCCTTCTTCTCTCTCTCCCTTCATCTCTCTCCCTTCATCTCACTCTTTATTTCTCTCTCAACTTCTCTCAACCTCGCTCCCTTGTCACGTACTACATCAAATAAAATACGCCGTGCATGCATCATTCCCCACTCCCAATCTCTCTCTCTCTCCCAATCTCTCTCTTTCTCCCTCTCTCTCTCTTTCTCCCTCTCTCTCTCTTTCTCCCTCTCTCTCTCTCATTCCCTCTCTCTCTCTCATTCCCTCTCTCGTTCTCTTTCTCTTGACTGCTGTTTTCTCCTCGCTTGGTCCAGATCAACGCTGATTTCTCTAATGTCCTCTTTGTGTTGGACTCCATCGGGGGCTTTGTACATCTCCAACATCTCTCCCCCTCTCTCTCGCTCCCTCTCGCTCTCATACACACACACACACACACACACACACACACACACACACACACACACACACACACACACACACACACACACACACACACACACACACACTTGTCCCTCGATCAAACATCAATCACCCCATCTACCCCCACTCCATCCCATCACCAACCCCCTCTCCCACACACACACACACACACACACACACACACACACACACACACACACACACACACACACACACGCACACACTTTGTAATTCTTCTCCACAATTTTTTTTATAAACCAGAAGGTGAGTACGGTATAGCCCTGGTGATCAGAGCATCAAAGCCTCCTGTCGCCCCACCCCCGTCTCCCCCCCTACCCAAGACACCCCACCCTGCCCGCGGGATGGTGCAGCCGTCTAGGGGGTGGATTGCGGCGCTGTGAGATCTCCGCACCGGAGGCCGATGCTGTTGGGAGGCGCAGTGTGACAGCCAGTGGCCTAATTACTGTGAAAACACCTAGTTTTCTCTTTCTGCTCCCGTCACAAGCTTCACGTAGAGGCCCATGTTGTTTTGTTGTCTTTTGGTTTTGCCTTTTAACGTTTTTTTTCTCTTCTTTCCTCGGTTCCACGCGGTTTTCTATGCGGACGTGATTACGTGTCTTCTTTTGAACGTGGAGGTAAGATATGCAGGAGATGCGAGCGGTTAACTTATGGAATATTTTAGTAGGAGTGTTCCCAACTCTCGAAACGAGTGACTTATCCCAGGATGAAGACTTTTCACATGTCTTGTGTTGTTAACATCAGCCCAAACTTTTAGTTTGTGTATCTTACAAGTAATGAAGCAAGCATTACATTCCAAAGATTATAGGAATTGTTTGATTTAATGGATAACTGTGTGGAACCTTTAAACACAGTCCTTTCTCCAACCACCTTCGAAAGCCAAACCGTTCCGTGCCTACCTGCACCGTATCCGCACCGTATCCGCACCGTATCCGCACAGTCTCCGTATGTCATCGTTTTTTATCCTAGAGCAAAGTTTGCGGAAAACTTTCAGGGAAAAAAATATAGAAAAAAGTGTGGCAATTATTCATAATCCTCACAATTCCGAGCTCTGCTACCTCATTTAGCTCCGTAATTTCATTTGTTTTCCTCCGGAATATTTTTTTTCTTTTTGCATACATTTGCACATTAATGCTGCCTGTTGTTTTCAGTGAGGGACTGTTTTTCCCGTGTGATGTCGCGCACAGTGGCGGGGCCCGGCTGGGAGGCCGGGGCCAGCTGGGACTCAAAGATTGGCTTTTGTTTCTCTTCGCCGTGCCGCACTTTAACACATTCAGCGTTGTTGCCTCTTGTCAGCAGTGATGCTGCAGTAGTCAAACACCTTTTGTAGAGTGTGTGTGTGTGTGTGCCCGTGTGTTTTCTCGTGTTTTTTTCGTTTTGTTTGTACGTGATATGGCGGCAAGTACGGTGTGATGTACCGATGCCGTTTTCAACAAAAGTCTAAACTAAAATGATCAACTCGTTACCAGCTCAAGTGTCGCTTGTCTGCCTGTCCTGCTGCACATCGCCTTGTAGTACACTTGAGAGGTGTGCGGTAATGCCTGCAAACGCTCACTGCTGCACAACTCTTTAGTGCGTTTAATAAACTCTCACTGCGCGTTCGACTCCAAAACGTCCGCCAGCCGCTAGTTGCTGCGTCCCTCTGAAACTGCGACTTCAACTGATTTTATTTACCTTGTATCCCTCCCTCTCTCGCTCTCTCTCTCTCTCTCTCTCTCTCTCTCTCTCTCTCTCTCTCTCTCTCTCTCTCTCCTCCTCGCCCTGGTTCCATCTTTGATGTTTTCCCGGGCACGTCCTCCCGGCTAGGTGTTGTGCTGGTCGGGAGATACGGCCATGGGTGTCTGTGGCCGTCCCTCTTGTGTTGTGTGCTGCGACTGCCTCCCTGAGATTTGCATAAATAAGCTCCCCGGTCCCAGCATGCCTGTGCTGTTGCCCAGGTGCGGGTGCATTTGCATATAGAGCTGCGATAGGGCTCCCCTGGGCCCCCTCGGAAACCACCGAACGAGCGGGGGGGCCGGCAGCGCCACAAATGAGTTCTGAATTGAAACCTCACCGCTGCCCTCCATTTTGTGTGTGTGTGCGCGCGCGCGCCCCGCGTGTCCGTGTCCATGTGTGTGCGTCTCGTTTGTGTGTGTGCGTGCGTGTATGTCTTGGTACGCATGTGTAGGTACGAAGCAAGACAGAGGATGACCTGTGTTGAGGGAGATAGGGGAGGGAGTGATAGAGAGAGGGGGGAGAGAGTGCGTTAAAGGAGAGAGGGTGATAGGACGGAGAGGAGAGAGGGCATCAGAGAACGACGGCAGAGAGTGATACGAGAGATTGAGAGGGAGTGTTTTAGGACGGAGAAAGTGTGAAAGAGAGATAGAGAGAGCGATAGAGAGAACGTAATAGAGAAATGTGTAGCATATGGGTACAGCCGTGAGCAACAAATAACGGCAGAGGCGCTGAGTTCGATTCCAGTGTGTTTGCTCTTAACCCCTTTTTATCATCTGTGAATCATCTGCTGCTGATTATTGAAAACTGGAGTTGGTATATATATATATATGGCCTTTTGCTAGTGCAGTGTTTATGCCGAACAGCTGTTAATACACAACATAATGATTTGGACCGCTACCAAGGCAGTATCGGGGATAACATTTGGTTGTATTTTGATGTACTCTGATGGCCTGTAACTGTGCAGCCACAGTGGCTCTTGGTTTTTGAATCAGCAGAATGGAGTTTGGGTAGCAGGGAGTTGAGCCCATTCTTGTTTATACACATGCAGATCCTCAAACATTACTGTCCCCCCCCCATCCTCTCTCTCTCTCTCTCTCTCTCTCTCTGTCTCTCTCTTTCTCTCTCTCTCTCTCTCTGTCTCTCTC